>NC_143249.1:14247424-14550454 GCF_984573655.1 Nuphar pumila | reverse complement strand
CTCTCCAACTTGTTGATGAGACGATTATTATGAGTGATCGACAGAAAAGCTTACAACAAGCCATTCCACATGTCCTTCCAAATTACTTGCAAAGGTATAAGGCTTTTTGAAGATTTTATTTCATATTCACATGTATTTGTATATTTTTGTACATGCTTGATAATTTATTCTAACTTATTTTTCTTGCATGCAGATACTGTGTTCAACATATTTATAGGAATTTCCAAGGTGAATTTTCGGGCGTGGATATGAAGGATCTTTTGTTTCATGCAGCAAAAACAACCGAAAAGGTCTCCCATATTGAATACATGAGAAAAATGAAATTCCTCAATGTTGGAGTATGGCAACCCCCACCCCTGAATTGGTTAAAACTTAATATCTTCAGCCTGTACAGGGATCGATGGAGGGTCGGATATGCTTAAGGGACCATACTGGTAGATTTCTGAAGGCAGGCTGGTTTTTAGCTTAGTTTTCTCTTCATGACAGGGACTAGACAGTGTGGCTTCTCCTGCTGCAAGGCATGACAGTAGAACATGGTTTAATGATAGAGTCTTCTAGGAAGGATCAGGTTAGTCTGATAAACAAGAAACTGGAAGGACGAGGCGCTCCCGACCCTCCTGGTATTGATTGTGTTATTGATCTCTTGCTGTCGCTTCCTCGGGTATTGGTCAAGCATGCCAATAAGGTTATGAATGGGCTAGCCTAATACCTTGCAAGACTTGCTGTATCAAATTCGGATCCTCATTGGACGGATACAAGTCCTGATTGGACTCCCCCCTCCCTGTAATTTTTGTGTTTGTCGCTTTGTCCTTATCCTTTTATTAAGGACCAGTCAGGGGTCTCCCTAACCCCGGCTTTCTCTGTCGAAAAACAATTGCCAGAGTTTACTCAAAACTTAGCAAAATTGGTGCCTTAATGATTAGTCCAGTGTTCTGGCGATGGACTGTTTCCTTGCTGATTTTCAAGAGGCCGTTGTTTTGGGCGAGGAGCAGTTGGTCCGATCCACAATCATGGTGTTTATTGTTTCGGTACTTGATTGGTCTTCTAACTTTTTAGTATTTACCCTGACATGGATCTAAAAACTCTTCATGTACATTTTGAGTTAGCTTTTGATGTTTGTGACCTTTTGACATCATCTAACAAAATTCATATTATTATTTTGGACCCAATTGTGTTATTGGTTGTGTTTGTGTAAAGTTGTGTCATTCCATCTTAATGGTATTGCTAGCAAATCAGGTCGCTCTATGTTAAATTGAGTCGAGGCTGAACCCATTTGTGTCATTAGTGATCTAATCTGTGTTAAATTTCAAAAATGGGGTACGGTTTTGATGCCAGCTCTAACTCAAATTGCATAGTAGAGTGTGTGATGCGGATATAATACCAAAACCACTAAAAACTAGTCACGTATATTGATTTTTTATGGAAATAAGTAAAATGGGGTGGTGTAGGTCTCATCAAGCTTAAACTAGGTAATAAGCTATTCTATTAGGTCCAAATCAGGTCATAATTATCTGTTCTTGCTAGAAATGCTAAGACAAATAAAGTCTGGGGGCAAGCTTTTATTTGACTGGCTCCTGTTTAGATTCATCAAATATAACTACGTTTGATCTGAACTCAACATGATTCAGATATATAATCTGGATTTTGTAATGTAGGTAAGATCTAATTTAAACCCAATGATGGATCGGACCTTTACGTACCCGATGTTGGTCACTTGGTGATGCCCATTGGGCATGGATTTGTGAACGTTATTAGAACGGGGGTGCTTGGAATCAGTAAAAAGAGTCATGGGGTATTTAATAACACCTAGAAAGACAAACTGCAAACATGTCAGTTTTTATATTTAATCAAGAAGAGTTAAGAGCTAAGAATAGTCCCGTGGTTGAAGACCATAGTGACAAATATCGCGAGATTTATGGAAATCTGGCAATAATATTGTGAGAAATTGCCTGAAAGTTTAAAACGGTAATTTCCCTCAAGATTTTCAAAATATCGTGAGATTTATGAAAAAACATAAATATCATGATTTAAACGCTATATTTATGTTTTAAACGGATATTTATCATGAAAAAAATGTGTACTTTTATTTTTAAATATTTTTTATTAATAATGTCTTATAAAAAACAATTTTATATTTTTTAATTTAATTTTTTATTTCCGAGATTTTGCCGAAAAGAATGAGAGATTTATGAAAAAAATTCAATTTCTCGCGAGTTTTTGAAAAACGAGAAATTGCCGTTTAAAACGTTTGTCACTGACGGAAGCGGTTATTTGAGGAATTCTTCAAAAGGTCAGGTGGGCATATTAAAAATTTGACCACTCAGGTGGACATCCGTAATTTCTTTTATAGGTTAGGTGCCTATACAGAAAATTTGAAGCCGATATAGCCACCCTACTCATACTGGTGGACACTGCTAAAAAAAAAATGGTGTTTTGTCAAATCACTTAATTTGTCCTCCTCTAAATGTGCGGCCATTGTAGGCTATGTCTGATGGGCAGGACGGTATCGATGGAGTTTTATGCTACAGACTCCAAAAAAAAAAAGGCAATTAAGCGAGTTAAAAACCTGCTGGTATGCCAAAAACCAAGCCAAGTTTTATGGCAAAACCTAGTTTTCTCTAAACTAGGCTTTGCCCTCTCTCATCTAAACAACTAGGGGAACACGAGCTGGGTTCGAGCCAAGCTTGGGTTGGCTCAGCTTGGCTCGTGAAGAAAATCTGGTTGTTTAAGCTCAACTCAAGCCTAGTTTGAACAATCTTTGCCAGAGATCGGCTCAGGCTGAACACCTTTAATTTAAATGCACTTTTAAACTTTGTGAAATTTATGGAAACTGCTTTCTTGAAAGAGAGTATAACAATGAGATTTGAACTCATGCTACTTTGGAAGATGACCATGACTTACCTGTTAAGGTAAGACCTCTTTTTTTAACCATATTATTAACAAAATATTTACATATATAAAAATCTATTTTTTTATATAACTATATGAACTGAGCTTTATCGTGTTTACCAAGCTGGACTGCCTGTTCAAACTCGGCTCATTTATTTTGTTTCAAACGAGTTCAAGACGAGCATAAACAGATTAAGCCCAAGCTAGCCGGCTCATTGTGCATACCTGGAAGGATCCATTTTCTATGATATGCCGTCGGACTGAGGTCTAATCGATGGTTCTGTTTTTTTTTTTTTTTGAGAAAATAATATTTGGTTCCCTTGTGTCACAAGCATCATGATATCATTACCTTGATATTGTTCATGTCGCCCGTGCATCTTTGGCTATTGCTTCCCCCATCGTGTTGAACCAGACTTGATAGAGAAATACAGAAGAACAAAATAGAAAACCCTAGAGTCCAAGATACAGACATCCCATCAGAATTAGATAATTACAAAGTGAGGGACCGCCCAAATTGCTATGAACAATTGACAAATATCCAGAACTCACCAGTCAGACACAGTGCAGTGTGAGTGGCAAATGGGAAATTCAAAAGAAATTTGGGTAGTTTTTGTGAAAACTTGACTGCAACTAAGAGAAAATAGAAAAAGCAAAAAAAATTATTAAATTAAGAGAAAATAGAAAAAGCAAAAAAAAAGAAAATCAAAGATCAGTGAAGAAGGCAAGATTGCAAGAGCATTTCTCACCCAATCCGATTTTTATAATTTTTAAGAAAAGAAAGGAAAAAGAAAAACTTGGATTGGTTGTTGCTGAGATGGCTCAATCTCAGCCTTAGAAAACATACCAAACGAACACAATCCAACCCCCCCCCCCATCTTCTAGAACCATCCTCCCATCTCCAAACCCTCCCTTAAACCCATCGCCAGAGGAATCCACCCTCCGTTCTTCCTTCTCTCTATCTCTTCTCGGCTATTATCTCTTGCCAAGGCAGACCTCCAAAGAGTCTATGGCCCCTGTTCTAAGCAGGAGTTTGGGTGCCCCTACGGCAGCCTTTGCTCCCTTCTCTTCCTCTCTTTCATCAACCAAGAGCAGGAGATTCCTCAACTTGACTAGTTTTTGCCCCCCAAACAGCGTTTTCCGGCTTAGCAATTCTGGTCTCCAATGGGGAATTAAAAAAACTGGGTTTGGTCTGAGACCCATCAGATGTGAAGCAGCGGTGGCGGAGAAGGAAGAGGCTGAGACGTCTGGGGAGAATTTTGAATACCAAGCTGAGGTATCTCTTTTGTCACGGAATTCTCTTTTGTGGGTTTTGTTTATTATCATTTTTTGGCTCATATTTGCTTTGGTTGATTCTCTGTTGGTGTCTGGAAGTAGTGGGGATGTGTTCTTTTGAAGTGGGTGCTATTAAATATGTTCATTTCTGATAGGAGGAGGGATTTACTTGTTTTTTTGTGTGTGCAAGCTTTAGGCGGTGTTTTTTGTTTTTCCCATTCTACCTTTGTGCTTTCGAGGCAGATATAGAGCTATGTCTTTATTGGGGTTTTATGTAAAAACTCTGTTTCGATTTTCTTGGTGCTCTTAGCTGTTGGTTGCTTTTAGATTTCTTAAAAAAAAGGTTGGTATCGTATGGTTTTGGTTAATCTACTGCCTTCTTTCTCCACTCTTGTTGAAATGATAACAATTACACATCTGGTTGTCTATTCATCTGGTATTCCTTTTTCAACCCAACGCTCTCTTCTTTATTGTTTCTCTGGAAATCTGTAGTTAATATTTCCGTTGGTTTTTTCAAGTCATCATTATCATCATCATCAAGCCTTATCCCAACTGCATGGTATCGGCTTTACGAGTCCTATTTCTCCATTCCTGACTATCTAGAGCTAAACCTTCTGTCACTTTACAGTCTTTCATGTCACATCTAACTGCCTCCGTCCAAGTCTTCAGTGGTCTTCCTCTTTTCCTAGGTCCTTCTACTTGGACCATGTCATCCTTTCTCACAAGTGCGATGAGAGGTGTTCACGCAACATATCCTGTTGGTTTTTTGAAATATGGTGCATTTACTAATTTCATTTCAAATAATAAATTTTATTTGCTTATTGTCTTTTTCTGTCGTGTGTTTGTGCATGCGCATTTTCACTTACACAATCGTGCATGGTTAGCTATTTACTCGAGGATCTCCATCTTGTTTTGCATTGTTTTGCATTGTTGGATGTCTCATAGGTTTCACAGATAGCTGATAGTGGTAGCGTTCTTCTTTTGATTCCATACAATAATGGATTCAATTGCTTGATTACGCTCTTTAATGTCTTATGTGTCATGTTATTTGCAGGTCAGTCGCTTGCTGGATTTGATAGTCCACAGTCTGTACAGTCATAAAGAAGTATTTCTTCGAGAGCTCGTGAGGTAGGTGCAGTAACTTATTTGGTGAGCTTCTTTGGTTCGTTTTAAACAGAATGTTGTATTTTATTTTCCTTAATTTCTTAGAGTACCTGTTGTTCTATCCCTGCATGAACTTCATTACGGATACTCACAAGCTCTTCAGAACTTGTTAATACATGCCTTTGTTTACAATAAATTGAGTGCATATTTTGACACATTTGCATTTTTTTCCCCTTGGTTCAGTAATGCCAGTGACGCACTGGACAAATTAAGGTTTTTGAGCGTAACTGAACCATCTCTTCTGGGAGATGCTGGGGAACTGGAGATACGTATAAGGCCTGACCCTGAGAAGGGAACCATTACTATCAGGTAATACACTCTCTTGCCTTCAGCTTGTATATTTAAGCAAGAAGAGTGGTAGATTATGTTTGGTTCTTGAACATGTAGAGATACAGGCATTGGGATGACTCGAGAAGAGTTGATTGATTGTCTTGGAACCATTGCTCAAAGTGGGACTTCAAAATTCTTAAAAGCGCTTAAGGTATTGAATCATTGATATTTATGGCTATTCTTGCTGATATTATATTATTTTCATCAGTTTATGTTGGAATCTTTTTATGCTGGTGGTGGAAATCTCATGAAATTTGATTGCAAAACTTTTTGTTATAAAGGAAAATAAGGATTTTGGGGCAGACAATGGATTGATTGGTCAATTTGGTGTTGGATTTTATTCAGCCTTCTTAGTTGCAGAGAAGGTACTTATCCATTTCTTATGATCCTTTTCTGCATGAAGTTTTGGTTTCTAGGAACAAATTCAAGAAATGCTGATTGATGTATACTTGTTATGTGTGTAATTGAACGTCTAAAAACCTTGGACATGAATGGACCAGGTGTGACTCAGGTCACCTTGGCATGCCAATTTTGAGGGTACCTTATATCAAGTACCATGAGTACGACCATGAGTACGTAAACAGTCATTTTATATGATTGGCTGCCTTAGGCTCTTTAGTACTTACGAACTTACTGGGTTCAGCAACCTGAGTTACAGATTGACAATTGGACTGCTAGAAATTAGTATCTTGGTGTCTAATCAGAAGAATGGATTCAGCTTTGTTTGATGTCTAACTGTATCTAAATTGAATTCTTTAGGTGGTTGTGTCAACAAAAAGCCCTAACTCAGATAAGCAATATCTGTGGGAATCAGTTGCTGACAGCAACTCCTATGTCATAAGAGAGGAAAGGGACCCTGAGAAGCTCCTACAACGTGGGACAGAAATCACACTCTATCTAAGGGTAAAAGTCCCATATATCTCATGGCTGTTTTACTGCCTCTGTATGGTACTCATTTGAATGTTTCTTTTTTCATTTTTGTTTCATCTTGCAGGCAGATGACAAATATGAGTTCGCAGAACCCACTAGGATTCAGGGATTAGTGAAGAATTACTCGCAGTTTGTTTCCTTTCCGATTTATACATGGCAAGAGAAATCAAGGACTGTAGAGGCAAGTAGTTTCATGACCTTACGTGTGTCAAATTTTGTGGATTTCATATATTGGTTGAATAGGACAATAACGACTTATTGGTTGAAAATAGCATTTGCCATGTGATAACGGTTTGTCAGTAGATCAGTAGATATGTAGTATTCAAAATTGTAGCAGCTTTGTTGACTGTTACTGCATGTCATGTTGAGAAAGTTGTAGATACGGGTCATCTTTATGGTTCTCCATTATGACTTGTATATAAGGGGATAGGAATAGAATGGGGTATCCAAATAAGATAGACGCTACTTTTCAGTTGATCAAATAGGCTATAATGCCACTGGACAAATCCTTAACTGGTGAAATTTTTTTCCTTTTTGTTGTCAATTTCTAGATAAGGATGCTTACTTTCTCCCAGATTGTCTATTTACTGCTTATGGGCATCTTCTTATTGGGGCAAATGCTTTGTATAGGTAGAAGAGGAGGAACAGCCCAAAGAGGGTGAGGAACCAAAGCCTGAGGTAATAACCTGAGTACAATCATAGTAAGTTAACTTTTATAGAGTCAAACATTGATTTAATATTCAATTTTTGGAATCTCAGGAAGAGAAGAAGAAAAAGAAGAAGACTGTAACTGAGAAATACTGGGACTGGGAATTGGCAAATGAAACAAAGCCGATATGGGTATCTTTTGTGGCCTTCTCTGGAATATTAAATGATTGGTCCTTTCTTTTTATTTTCTTCAAGAATGTTAGGAAGCAAGGTCATCTGCCTTGTGAGATTTTATGTAAGTTCATGTCTCACTTCTGATATTTTAATTAGCTTATTGGTTTGACCATTTCCAGATGCGCAGCCCAAAAGAAGTTGAGAAAGATGAATATCATGAATTCTATAAGAAGACTTTCAATGAATTTTTGGATCCCCTTGGGTATACCCACTTCACAACAGAGGTATCTTTCGTGCTTGCTGCATCTGTTTTGTGACTTCTCATTGGAAGTCACTTCCAAGTGTAGAACCTTCACTTGAGTGGCATAATAATTTAAAGATGCCGATTTGAACAGGGTGAGGTTGAGTTCAGAAGTGTGCTCTACATTCCTGGTATGGCCCCTCTTAATAATGAGGATGTGATGAACCCTAAGACGAAAAACATACGACTGTATGTGAAGCGTGTATTCATTTCCGATGATTTTGATGGCGAGCTGGTAGGTATTGCATGTGAATGTTTTAGCGATGTCATTTAGTGTGATTAAGTAAAACACATTCTACATTTGTCTATCTTATCGTTTAAGAGTAATTACCAGTTTTCCAAATTTATTTGCATAATGATTATCCTCTCAAGTCTCCTCACTGTTACCAATTGCAGTTTCCACGCTATTTAAGCTTCGTGAAGGGTGTGGTGGATTCCAATGACCTTCCTCTTAATGTTTCCCGTGAAATCCTTCAAGAAAGCCGAATTGTATGATCAAGCTTCTCCTTTTCTATAGTTGTTTCTTTTATAAGTTCTTGATGAGCTTTATTTATCTTTGCTTGTTTTATTGTTAATAGGTCAGAATCATGCGAAAACGATTAGTCAGGAAGACTTTTGACATGATACAGGATATAACTGAGAGTGAAAATAAGGAGGTATATTTTGTTCACAACGGAACCTTGAATTGCCTACCTAATATGACTTGCCTTCTGAGAGTCTTGTTACCTTGCAGGATTACAAAAAATTCTGGGAGAATTTTGGAAAGTTTCTTAAGCTCGGTTGCATTGAGGACTCCGGGAACCATAAGCGCATCACACCACTTCTGCGATTTTACTCTTCAAAGAGCGAAGAGGATTTGATCAGTTTGGATGATTACATTGATAATATGATAGAGAATCAGAACGCTATCTATTATATTGCAACAGATAGCTTGAAAAGTGCAAAAACTGCTCCTTTCTTGGAGAAACTTGTACAGAAAAATATTGAGGTGTTGTATCTGGTGGAGCCTATTGATGAGGTTGCCATCCAGAACCTACAGACCTACAAGGAGAAGAAATTTGTTGATATTAGCAAGGAAGATCTAGAGCTTGGTAAAGAACCTCAGCTATTTTTTTCTCCTTAAACTATGAAATTTATCTGATATTTATGCTTATTGTAAGGTTCTGGCAACTATGTCATTACTCACATAAACTTGTTCCTCAGGTGATGAGGATGAGGTTAAGGAAAGGGAAACTGAGCAAGAATTCAACCTTTTGTGTGATTGGATTAAGCAACAGTTGGGAGATAATGTGGCCAAGGTTCAGATCTCAAAGCGTCTGAGCTCTTCCCCTTGTGTTCTTGTGTCAGGGAAATTCGGATGGTCTGCTAACATGGAGAGGTATATTATCAGACCTGCTGACTATTTTGCATGAAATGCTCCTCCTTGTGATTGACACAATAAGGTGTAATTGTTTTTCCCTTTTAAAGACTCATGAGAGCACAGACCCTTGGAGACACCTCAAGCTTGGAGTTCATGAGAGGAAGAAGAATACTAGAAATTAATCCAGACCATCCCATTATCAAGGACTTGAATGTGAGCTCTCTCTCTCTCTCTCTCTCTCTCTCTCTCTCTCTCTCTCTCTCTCTATCTATCTATCTATCTATCTATCTATATATATATACATGTTTGTTTGTATATTGACGCGTGAATATCGAAGAATGCGCCTCTCTTTCTTTGTTCGTGTATTGATGCACAATATCCAATCTAAGGGATAAAGTGCAATGCATCATCTTGTTCCAGATTTCTGGTTGTGGGTGCATATGCAAACCTGCTTAGGACCTCCTGCTCATCACATTGATGAATTTTCTATCTATTGGTTTGGGATGCCTGTTGGCACACCAAAAAAGCATCCTCTGTTTACAGAATGCAGTTTGTCATACTTTCATCATATGTCTTCAGAATGCAGTTTGTTTATTGATCTGTGTTGAATTGATAGGCTGCATGCAAGAACGCCCCAGATAGCACTGAAGCTAAGAGAGCTGTTGGTCTTTTGTACGATACAGCTCTGATCTCAAGTGGATTCACGGTAGCGTATCTTACCATTCTGTATTGTTGGTCATTAAAGATTCAAATCATGTTAGTGGGTTCTAATCGTAAATATGCTTGTGCAGCCTGACAGTCCTGCTGAATTAGGTAACAAGATATATGCGATGATGGCGATTGCGCTAGGTGGTAGATGGGGAAGATCAGACTCGGAAGAAACCGAAGCCAGCATTGAAGCTGAGACTGAAGATGGTCCTTCGGAAACTTCAGAAGCAGAAGTCGTGGAGCCGTCTGAGGTGAGAGCTGAAAGCGATCCATGGAAGGATTAGACCCCTTTTCTTCTCGGTGCTAGTGCGGAAAGTAGGTTTTGAATGTATTTGTAGGACGTTGAGAGATGCAAGATATGCATAAGAAACGGCAAAAGAGAGAAATAATACATAAATTTGATGCTGTGTTGAATTTTTAAAGAAAAAACTTTTGATTCTTAGCTCGACTTGTTTACGTTGTTTGGATGCTCGAGTTCGTTCTTAAAAAAGTAATTTTCCTCTAGTAACAAGTTATGCTCAAGGAGGCTATGAGCTTGATGAATTTGATATGGAAATGAATTCGCGTAAAAAGGGTGACTTATGAACGTTGCTAAGTTGACGGGATGTCACAAGTTCGAAACCCATGAAGGGTCTCTTGCCACCAAGGTTGTTAAATGCGCGAGGCGTTGAACATGTTATGAAGCGAGGCGTTGAAGCGTAAGCTTCAGATTTCATGGCCATGTCCTCGCAGTACCTTGAGCGTGCGCCTCGCCTCTGAGGCGTACGCTTCAGGTACTGAGGCGTACTCCTCTCACAACACTGCTTGCCACATGGCCGTAGCTAGGTATACTCTCATGTGGCCAAAGGGAACCTCATATCTTACATGCAGTTGCTCTACTCGGGGTGAATGGAGAAACCTTGTACTGGCAAATTTTCTCACGTGAAAATCACGTCCATTTGGGTCATTTCGTCGTGAAAAAATGAATCAGACGTTTGCAAAACTGTAACACTTTCTCAAATGAGAAAATATGTCAAACTTACTCAGTTCAGAGTTTCACAGTTTTTCACAAGTGTCCATCGCGGCTCTTCCATTCATGTCCTAAGTTGGCGTTTCAGATGCATTTGTTATACACCTATATGACACATACAGGGGCGTGACCTGGCGCATGAGTTGGAAAATTTACCAAGAAAATAGAACACAAGGACATAGATTTTTTTATTTTTTAATTAATAACAAAACTATTTTTTATTTTTATTTATAAAATATATTTTTATTGAAATATTACTAAAACGTGTTTGAATTTTTATCCTGGGAAAACCGCGGCCGGGACTAGAGACTTGGTCATTATCCTGGCTAAGTACCTTTCATCCCCAGCTATGCTTGCTTCTGCTTGTGGGCCCGCGGGAATGAACCCCGATTGCCCATATGACACCTAAGGCCCGCTCCAACTACAGTAACCCTTTTAAGATCAAAATGGGTTTAAATTATTAAGGAATATTAGCATGTCCAATTCATATCACCGTGTTATGGCCATCGTGACAAAAGTTAAAAAAAAACTGCAAAATATCGTTTTTTTAACTTGCGAGAATTTGAAAATTTTCATAAATCTCACACTTTTTCAGCAAAATCTCAGCAATAAAAATAAATTAAAATTATAAAAAATAAATTTTATAAGAAAATATTAACAAAAATGATTTAAAATAAAAACACAGGCAATTTCTGTTATTGTGTTTAAATTGTAAATAAAAATAAAAATAAATAGCATGCTTAAATCGCGGTATTTATGTTTTTTCATAAATCTTGTGATGTTTTGAAAATCTCGAGAGAAATTATCATTTTAAACTTTTAGGCAATTTCTCATGATATTATCATGAGATTTTCATAAATCTCGCGATATTTGTCACTTGGCATGTTCCGGGCATGTCACCAAGGACATGCAGCCAAAGTGGGATAACCCTGTAACATTGTTGCACACTCATCCATAGGAAGTTACTTTCCCGCAAAAGGGATGCACATGGGGTAGGTGTGATCTCATTTTTATAAGAGATGCTTTGTTTTTTATCATGCGGGTCCAGCCACACATTTCTCATGGGAAATTTGTTTCACCTCCTATTCCAAAGAGTGCCTCTTTCATGAGAAAAGGTATAAAACAAACGAAAAATTACTATATTGTATGGTAAAAATGAAGTGTTTCTTTGAAAACCTCACAATTTAACAAAAATTGCCCAATGATCAAAATCACAAATAGCTAAATTTATTAGGACCCTTTTACCTTTCGTATGTGCAAAACTCATGAAGTTCGTGTGATATATCGCTCCTCTCATCGAGTATCGCAAACTCCAACTTAAAAGGAGCTTAACATATTTTTTGCAATTCTTAAGAAGCGCACAAAAAAATATGTTATTTATGTGGTCTTCTCTCTTAATCGTAAAATCGCAAATACCTTAGTAAAATCGCATATTTTATATCAAAGTCGTTGGATACTGTACGAACCTTCTTTCTCATTTCTTTAACTATCACTTAAATGTATGTTTGCACTTATTTTTGTGGCCTTCACAAAATGCACAAAAATAAGTTTTTTGTACCTCCTTATGATCGTAACTTTGCAAATACCTTAATAAAATTACATATATCCGTTGTAAACCTCCTTTCTCCTTTCTTTAACCATCACTTAAATATATATTTGCACCTTATTTTTTGTGATCCTCATGAAGTGTGTAAATATAACTTATGTGAATCTCCTTTAGTCATAACTTTGCAAATAATGCAGTAAAATTATATATTTTATAATAAGATAACATATCTAATTATGCGAAGAGACACAAATATGTCACTAACTATGCTAATGTTGCATATCTAAATGTGTAATGTTCTTTCATGTTTATGATTTTTCTATTAGAATAAATGCGACTCTTTAAGAGTATAAAAAGTGATTGTATGCACCTCAAGGCTATTTTCGCATATTTTAGGGTTTTTTGACTACTTTTTTTTTATGATTTATCAATGACACTTCATCGTTGAGTTTTTCACATTCATAGATGGTGGGTTTTCTGGTAAGCACATTCTTAACAATGAGTTTTTCTGGTAAGCACAATATTTCAGATGAGTTTTTTGATAACCCTTTTTCTTAATGTTTATAAAATACCGAGACCATTAAGCTTACATATTTCAACATTTTTCTATATTGTTTCATCTTCTCTTTTATACCTCTCTTTATTCTTTATACAAAAAATATGTCTACAGTTAATATATTAAAAAATGTAAGAAACTATAGCAGTATTAGTTTACCTTCCTAAACGTTGGGTTTTATTGACACAGCTGAATAGTGGTTCAACTATTTGGTTTAATGGCTTGAGGCACTTGCTTCTACAGTGAGACAACGAGTTAACCATACCTTCGTGATGCCTATAAGCACTTTCATCTTCTAAATCCTAGAGGCATTGCAAATTTTATTTTCTTAGCTAATACAATTAAACATTGTTTAATGATTTTTAAGCAGATTTTTTTAATTTAGCTTTTCAGGACTACATACAAACATTGTTTGATGGCTATGTGTACTTTTATCTTCTAAATCCTAGAGGCTTGAGGCTCATGTGTTTAGTTTAGTTCACTGCTTAATTTTCTTTAAGTTGTTTTGTATGTTGTGGTGTCGTTGCTGGTGTGTAATGATAACTATGACTAATAATTTATTCTCATTGATAAATAAATTTTGTACTTCTTAGTACTGTGTATACTTTAATGTCAAGAGTTAAATTGTGTGCTTCTTAGTGTTGAGCTTTTAGAGTTTGACACAATGTGACAATTGAGAAGTCTGAGGTTATCATGACTGAGGAATCACATTGAGTGCAGCAAGACAAGGAGAATAAAGGAGAAACTATCATGTTGGAGTGAATGCCAATATCGGTAATATCTATTATAATGAACTAAGAGCATTTGTGTTGTACTTCTTTGACACGTGTATTCATCAACAGTGGTGAAAAATTGATCCATAGTTTGTATATTAATTAAATCAGTGAGAGACTTTGATGGCGTTGAGCAATTCGCATGGGGAGCAACCACATATGCACACCTCTATGCAGGTCTAAGTAGCAAAAAGACTGAAAGAATGAACATTACTGACATGTTGGTGTTGTTGGATGTAGTTATTCTTTTATTTGTACCTAAATAGTTTGTTTAAACTAAAATATTATTTAACATTATTTATTTAATAAATTATGTATTAATATGTGTTAATCTTTGTATTAATCTCTGCAGGTTTGAACATGAAATCACATAAGGTCACATTCTCCTTGAATTTTTGTTTGCTACAATTTGGAGTCGGTCAAACAATGAAGAGGAGATTGATCAAAGAGCAACCGGTTGTCACGTAGACAATGCCCATTGCTTAAAATTATTGCAAACAATGACCATGGCAAATGTAAGTATCCGCGATAATATTTTATACTTGTTTTTAAGTAATGCAATACAGAACTAACCATGAATAAAACTTTGTTATGTAGGTAAAGTGGTGCCCCTACAAAGATGCAGAGGATGGATAAGATGTGGTTGTGCAAGCAAAGACCATCACTAGGACAAACATTTGGCAAAAATGAAGTTGAGTGTCAAATGACCAACTGAGTGGTTTGGCAATTTGACTATATTCAACAATCAATTGCTTGCCTTGATGCAGTTAGCAAAATTGTTGCACTAACAATAAAGGATAAGACAAAGGATTACCCCCATCTTATTCTTCTCCAAACTTAAAAACTACTGAGACAACGAAAAACACATCTGCTTGTCCTCCATAGTACTTGTCAGTAATGCCGAGGATATATCCGCTCAATCTCAACATTTTGTAGGCAGACCCTCCAAAAAGTGGGTCATTGAGGAGGAGGAGGAAGAGCATGGGTTGATAAATAAAAAACACAGAAGGATTGTAAGTGAAGTTGATATAGAGTGAGCTATTGCACAGGATGAAATCCATGTGGTGAAGGATATGTTTGTGCAAAGGAGTCCATTATACATAATCAAGTTGAGCTTATCGATAACTATGTTAGGGTCATCCAGAAGCTACGAGTACGCTGGAAGCATCTATAAAAGTGAATTGTGTTTTTTTAATTAAAAATCATTATAATTAAGTAAACAATGCTTTGTAAATGTCTATAATGCAATTGTAATTGAATTTCTATTTCACAGTTTAACTTTGAATATCTATAACAGTCTAAATATATGTTGAGAAGAAATATATGTAGTTTTGAATATTGAAGGTGAATTGTATATAGTTTTTAATTTGAATGTTTGTTGAACTATAAGAATAAATGTTTGTTAAACTATAACAGAAAATGTCAATTGAATTACCACCAAAGTGGTATCTCATGTGGTAAGCCAAACATTTGCAACACATAAGTGTTTTTCCTCTTATATGATTTTAACACAAGATATGCAATTTTAACCTAAATGTTTTGCAACAAAGAGTTTTGAGGATGTGAAATTCCACAAAAAAGTTTTGCGAATATAATGAATTTCAAGATTTTTGCAAAATTATTTTGTGAACAAAGAGTTGTGATCATGCAAAAGTCTGGAAAAAGTTAAGAACAATGACGAATATATGCGATTTTAAAAAATATTTGGGACTTTTGCAATACAAAATAAACATTTTTCTTCATATGTGATTTCAACACAAGATATAGGATTTTGTGAGCATAAGGAATTTTAGAACTTTCACAAATTTTTTGTGAACAATAACGAATATGTGCAATTTTGTCCTAATTATGATAATTTATATGTTTTCCACATCTTTTTTAAACATACAAAATTTTCATAACAATAAACCTAAAATATTTAAAGAACAATGACAAACTCATAATTTAAATCCTTAAAGTTTGATAATTCATAAAGTATGATAAATTTAATCTCATTAAATATGAAAATTTTAATCAACTAAGGTATTTATGACTGAGCAATTCACACGGTATCCCATGACTTTGGTATAAATTATGCGATTTTACTAAGGTATTTATGATTTTATGATTAACAAAAAAGACTGCATAAATAACATAACTTTTTGCATGTTTCTTGAAGTTCGCAAAAAAAATGTGTGGATCTCATTTTAAGTGGGAGTTTGTGATACCCGATGAGCAAAGTAATGTATCAGGCAAACTTCATGAGTTTAGCACATGCAAAGGGTAAAAAGGTCCTAACAATTGACTATTTACAGTTTTGGTCATCGAACGAATTTTAACAAATTTGAAGGTTTTTAAGGAAAACATCTCATTTTTACTGTACAATCATTTTCCTAAAACAAATGCCTCATTGGATCCTTAGTGGGGTTGTCAACAAACAATTTTATTGCCAAACCTTTGGCTGTTGGTGGTTGTTAATATATGTTACTCAAGTCTGATTCAAACACTTGTTCTTGGTGTTTGGCTTGTAAGGCCAATTTCATGAGTTTGAATGAGCTATTTTCAAGCTAAACTATGAGCAAACTAATCTCATTCCTAGCCCTACTAGTTGTTAGCTCATGCAAAAGATCAGTGTTAGAAATGTCTTAGTGATGGTCACAACCAATGTTATAAATATTGGTGCGTATAGGCATAAAATCTATATGTGAATCAACTATTTTTTAATAAATATAAAAATACTAAAATTTATTTTTGAATAACTTTTTTTTATAGTTTTAACATGTGTCACATTATGATTGACACATAATACTTTTTTATTATTTTTTGGTGGATGCAGAATGATTTAGTTGAGTATCGGTATCTAGCTAATACTGTTGAATCAGTGGCCAACGATTTTGAGCTAATACCGATACTGACAACATTGGTCACAACTGTTGTTAAAGGGAAACAATAGATCAAACAATGCATGTTGATGAAATACTCATAAAAATACTAGGATAATCCCTCATTAGTTTTTCGAAAAAAGATTTTTGAAAATTGGCAGACTTCACATCTTATCCCTCTTAAAAGAATTTTGCCCTCAAAATTACAATTGCTAGTATTACTCGAAAAGGTCAGGGTATTTTTCTTTTATATTGGATTCTGGTTCCCAAGTACATTTTTTGATCTCATGATATTGCCATCAAATTTTGACCAGAGGAATGATATTTATTCTCAACACTTGTTTTCATCAATCCATGATTTTTAGTGATTTTTCTTCAATGGTGAGGTCTTCTCGAGCGTCCATGTCCTCATATTGAATGACCTACGATGTATCGCCGATATATTTTCTTAACATGGATATGTTAAAGACGTGAAGTTGTTTCACCGATCCGATATAGGATTTTGAAAGGTCCAACGAATATGAAACTTCGCTTTCCATTCTTCTTTAATCAAAAAATACTCTTGGTCAAAGATACTGTGACAAACACTCAAGCTCTGACTAAGAAAGTAAGCTATGCATGTCATTGATTTGCGTAGCTCTTTTGTCAACTTTAAGCAGTCTGCAACCTTTCTCGAATCATCTGAATTTGTTGTGTGTAGTATTGGAGTATAATTGACAAGTTTATCTTTTCCAGTCTATCATACATGCTTGTAGCATGTCCTCTAGAGTTTGTATTGCTCATTTTGATTGATCATCAGTTTGGGGATGAAAAGTCATACTAAACTTTAATTTTGTACTAGGGCTTGTTATAACGGTCCCCAGAACTGAGAAGTGAAATGAGGGTTATGATTAGAAATGATCAAGACCGGTTCTCTATGCAACCTAACAATCTCTCTGACATATAAGTCTGACAGACTTTTCAACCATTAATTGATACAAATCAACAGAAAATATGCAAATTCGGTGAGTTTCTCAATGATCATCCAAATCACGTCATGTTGATTTTGAGTTTTTGGTAAACCCACAATAAAGTCCATGGTAATATTCTCCCACTTACATTATGGAATTTTTATCTGTTGCATAACTCTGTCAGGCCTTTAATGTTCTATCTTGACTTGTAGGTAGGTTTAGCATTTTGAGACAAAAGTTGTCATTTTTTTCTTCACACCGTTTCACCAGTACTTTTGTTGAAGGTCCTTGAACATCTTCGTGCCTCCAGGATAAATTGCACATTTGGTCCTATGAGCTTCTTCCAATATTTCTTATTTCAACTTAGGATCATTTGGTACACAAAGTTGCTTCTTTATCTAAATTCTTTCATCCTCCTTAAAACAAAAGGAGGTATCTTCCTGTTGGGCTCTTGCTTTCATCTTCTGATACCATGTGTCATTTTCTGACTTGCAATAATCCTGGCGAGAATCTCAAGTTGGATAGTCAACTTCAACAATCTAATAGTATTGTGTTTGTTTGCAAAAGCCTTGTATGCAACAAAGTTTTCAACTAGCTTCTATCTTGTATATATAAGGCTAGTGAAAGTGCCTTGAGCCTTATGGCAGAGGCCATCAGCTACAACTTTCGCCGTTCCTAGGTAATAAGAGAGGGTGAACTCATAGTCTTTGAGAAACTTTAGCCAACATTGTTACCTCATATTCATTTCTTTTTACGAGAATAAGTACTTGAGGTTCTTGTAATCGGTAAATGCTTTGAATTGTTCTTCCTATAAGTAGTGTTGCCAAATTTTTAGTGCAAACACTACGACTGCTAATTCCAATTTATAAGTTAGATACTCTGAATCTTTAGTTTTCGCAAAGCATAAGTGATAATTGTACTATTTTGCTTCGGTGCACAACATAAGTCTCTTCCGGAGGCATTCTTATATATAACATAACCACTATAACCAAATGATAAGGCCAAAGTAGGGGCAATTGTGAGTTTTTTCTTCAGAATTTAGAAACTTTATTCACACTTGTCATTTCATTCAAACTAAAACTAAACTCTTTTTTTAGTAGCTTAGTCATACGCAAAGTGATCATTGAAAAGTCTTGGATAAATTTTTTGATAATATCCGGCCAAACCAAGGAAGCATCAGATATCTCGAACATTCATTGGTTGCTCTCAGCTTAGCACAACATCCACTTTGGCAAGATTTATGAACATTCCATCCTTTGAAATTATGTATCTAAGAAACATAACTTTCTTGACCCAAAACTTGCAATTATAGAACTTAGCAAAAAATTATTGTTTCTTCAGGACTTTTAGAATAATTCTCAAGTGCTCTTGATGTTGTTCTATATTTTCGGAATACACCAAGATATTACCAATAAAAACAATCATGAATGTGTATATGTATGGTTTAAATATTCAATTCATTAGATCCATGAAAGTTGCAGATGCATTAGTGAGTCCAAAAGGCATTATTACAAATTCATAATGCTCATATTTCATCCAAAAAACCATCCTAAAAATATTATCATAATTGATTCTTAGTTAATGATAACCAGATCTAATGTTGATCTTTAATAAAACATTAGCTTTTTACAATTGATTAAACAAATCCTTGATACGGGATAGTGGGTATTTATTTTTCACGGTGGCCTGGTTGAACATCTTGTAATCAATGCATAGTCTCATCGATACATCATTCTTTTTTACGAACAATATCAGTGCTCCCTATGGCAATATACTTTGATCCATCAACTCTTGCAACTGTTTCATGAGCTCCTTGAGCTCTGCTAGTGCCATCTGATTTGGTGCTTTAGAAATTAGTATGCTTCCTGATAATAGCTCGATGTTGAACTCCATTTCTCGAAGTAGAGGAATACCTGACAATTCATCCGGGAACACATCTAGGAAAATCAATGACTACCTCCAAGCCTTAGATTGGTACAAATATTGGTTATGTGAAAATGACACTAACTAGAAAGGCAATGCATCCTTTTCTTATAAAACTCTATGCTTAGAATGATGTGATTATCCAACCCTTTAGTGTGTGCCTAGATAATTTGAACTTCGTTTTAGAAGCTCAAGAATATGAAAATATTACCTTCCCTTCTCGACATAGAATTTGAGCATGATACTTGTATAACAAATCCATGCCCAAAATGACATGAAACTCGGTCTTGCCAAATAAAATTACATCAGTAGGCATATTCTGATCATCCAACACTATACTTATAATGGAGACATAATTTACATTTATTTCTCTATCCCTTAATGGCTTATAAACCTCTATATCTTGCTCAAGTGACTTTATGTATGCATTTAAGTTTTTTAAAAAAATTATGGCAAAAAATGAATGAACGACACCATAATAAAATAGAACGAGGCTCACTTGACCAACAACCAGAACCTTATCTTATACTAAGTCTCCCTTCATCAGTTGCTTGACAGAGGTGACATAGACATGCCCAACAATCTTCTTTTGAGCATTATGCGGCTATTGTTGCTACTAAGGTGGTAGAGTAGGCTAAGGTCCTCCTCAGTTTATCAACTGCCTTTTTGTGACACTCAAGGGCATAGTGGCCCATCTTATCGTAGTAAAGGCAGTCTCTCTTCTCATAAGGGCAAGGTTGCCTAATGTGAGACCTATTGCAACCAGGGCAAATAGAGTTTGGCTGCTGAGACTGAGGACCATCGTGTTGTCTCTACTTCTTTGTCTGAGGGGAAAATTTCTTTCCTCCATCGAGAAAAATAGTTACAACATATTTACATATATATAATATATATGTAAACACACACATATATATATACATATATGAATATATATACTTATTCAAGTATGTATACATATAAATACACACACACACACACATATATATATATATATATATATTATATAACCAAAAGTTTGCTAAGAAGAAAGTGAAATCTAGGAGCATCAAGAGGTTTGGTAAAAAAAAATTGCCAATTAAGTATTATGATGTTTCATAAGCATCAATAATCTAAGGTGAAAGTGATGTCGTGAACTAGCAAAATAAAATTGAAGAAAATGGACACCTGCTGTCTTAAGAAAGAAATATCATGGATTTTGCAAAATAGTGGATTGCATCAGTAATAGGTCTTCCTTTGAAAGAGCTACTTTAGTGGGAAAGTTCTTTCTCATAAGAGAAGGTATGATCCCAGATTGACAGAAAAGTTGTTTGCCCACCATGGAATAACATCTTGACGACCCCACCATTTTGAACTGGTTTCTTCTCTTGTTTTCTCTTGGAACATTCCTACTCTTTGCACAATAGGGTTGCTACTACAATGGCAACGGAGAAAATCGAGAGCATGTTGGTCATGACCTGGTAACAAAGCCCGTCTTTAAGTCTTTGTAAATACTTATTCACCTTTTTTCGATCGTCACCCTAAAGATCAGAGTAATATCACTCCAGATTCTAGAACTTGATGGTGTAGTCCACCAAACTCATATTTTCTTGACACAACTCTAAGAATTCAATAATTTTTTTGTTCTTGACATGCAGGGAAAAATAATTTTCCAAGAAGGCTCCCCGGAACGCTTTCCAAGGAACTACTCCTACACTAGGAAAATAGACTCATTGAGTCATGTTTCACCATTTTCGAGCATTGTCGTTAAGACGATATATGCCAAAATCAAATTTTTTCTCTTTAGGCATAGACAACACTCATAATGCTCATTCGGTTTCCTTGATCTAGCTCTTAGTCAACCTTTCCTACAAAGGTAGAGGGGTCTAGTTTTAGGGATTTCTTATAAGTGATCATGCTTTGGTGATGGTTTGTCTTCCTTGACGCAACAGGCTATTGCTGGTTCTGTACTTGGTTTTGTACAATTGAGGTCGAGCTGATGAGGGCATCTTGATGAACACTAGTTGATTTGCTCACTCGTTAAGTGATTCGCCATTCGTTTGTCGAGTCATCCTTGATTCGAGTCCGTAATTTGCAATCAAAGGGTGACCAAATCATGTTACAACATAACATTCAAAACATAGAAAGAAAATAGTTTTATTTTATTCATTTGTATGCATTACAAAAACTCATCACAACTAGTTCTTACAAAAGGGAAATCCAAAACAAAACTCTTTTTGCCCCCACACTCCTAAGAATGGTTCGAGTATTGTTTAACATAGTTATTTGTATTACCTGTGCACCTTGGTTTGCACTAAGGAGAAGGGGGCAAGGCTGAAGTGTAAATAGGTGAATCTGACGTGTAGAGGAGCATAGCTAGTTGTGATCATCGCAAAATTTTTTCTCTGGGGTGTTCAAACTAGTATAGATAGGTGAGTCCAATGCATAGAGGGGTGAAACTGGGGTATGGATAGGTGAGTCTGGCATATAGTTAGGTGATCCGTTGCTTCACACACCCAATGAGTTTGATGAGGTCTTAATTAGCTCATGTAAGTTGGGAGGACCACTAGTGTATGAGGTTTAAATTTTAAGGCTTTTGTGCGACCAATTGTCTCCTGTTGTGGCCTTGTTTAAGGTTTAAGATGACATTAATAAACAAAATGACCTATCTCATTGTAGAATAAGTGTTCTACTTCACATGAGCATATCGAATCTAGTTGGGCATGGTGACATCAACACCATTCAAGCCTGTTGCCTGATCGTCGATCATTTGTTATTGCTTAGTGGCCCAAGTCAAGGCATTCATCACCCCTAATATCTCATTGTATGTCATGTATTTCAAAAGTGATTTTTCTTATCAACGATAGATAAAAAAAGGTTTAAGCAAAATACTTATAGTGTGATGCAGATATGAGATGATCAAGAATCGTAATGGGTCTGTTGCAAAGAAATAGTAATTTGAAAAAACTAAGTTAACAAACTGCAAAATTTTTAACAAATGGATTTGGTCTTCAAATGTTTTGGATTTGGGCACGTATTTCTACATAATTATTCAAAACCAATAAAGATTTCAAAACCAGTGATTTAGATAGAGATATGCTTAGGAGCAAATAATAGAGAGATTGAGTTTTTGATATCGTTGTATTATTGCACCGTTACGTTAAGTAATAGTCTACTCGTCACCCGGATCCCATATAACATGTTAGATTCATAATTGTTAAATAACTTGTTAAAAATCTAAAATCTCATTGGTAATTAAGTGAGGATGAATTACTTATAAAATTATCAATATAATCCCTTATTATATTTTATAGAGAATGTTTTTGAAAAATTTGCAGAATGTTTGATGTCACGTTCCGCAGGATGAAGAGGCTAGTTTTCACCGACGACGGGCGGAGGAGGGGAGGCGAGGCCGGCGAAGGGTGGAGGGGAGAGGCGAGGCTAGTGGCCAAAGCTCCACCACCCACCTCCATATGTGAACCAATTTACGACATCGCCGGAGCCGACGACGGTGATAAAACTGGTGTTGGTTTTCTGGGGAAGAAATTGGGCAGTGACGTTAGTTTTCAATAAAATCAATGAGCGGATTGGCCATCCTGGCATTAAGAACTGGCTTTCTCTGAGCGCATTGGCCATCCTCCTAGCATTATTCATTGCGGACGACGTCGTCGTCCTCAACGAGGAGAATTTCAAGCAGGAGGTCGACAAAGAGAGAGGCGTCCTCATGGAGTTCTATTCCCCGTGATATGTTTCATCCGTCTTACTTTTCCCAATTCTAGGGGTTTTCACTGGAGTTTCCCCGTTTCTAGTGTTGATCCGTCGGATTTAGGGTGTTATGCATCTTTTTGTAGTGCGGTCCGCTTTTAGATCCTGACGTTATGTGCAATTGTGTATGTGTTTGCTTTGCTTGGGATTTTTGTGTAAAATGTGAGATCTGGAGCTCGACCAGGCTTGGTATTGGGGATACTCTGTTTCAAGCTGGTATGGAGCTTTGTTGTCAGGAAAAGAAGGCGGTGAAATGGGTCGGGATATTGCTTTTTTAGGGTTTTGCAGTCATCGGGGATGTTGGTGAATTCCTGAACCATTGCGGAAATTGGTGGTGTTCGTTGTGAGGACGATCGTCCGCGATGGCCTGGATAGCTTTTTGTCGCTCTTGGGGATGGCCAAAGCCCCCTTCCCTCCGTCACCGGGCCACTGTTACATGATCCCGACAGGATTGTGGTCGTTGAAGCTCGAGGTCTCCGGCGAAATCCCGATCCCTAATTGTCATCAAACAACTAACATTTGGAACACAACCTCCTAATACGATTCAAACAAACATTGGATACAACATAACCATTTTTTTTTTTCATTTTGTCCAATTCTCGACAAACCATCAAACATATCCTTAAGTCGGCATTTCGATGCCGTATCTCATCCATTTGCGCCTTTATGCCCATACCCGGATATTGGAGATCGGGTCAGGTCGATTACCTATACAAACCCGACCCGTTGATAACCCTACATAGAAAGGCAAAGACCAAGGTCTGAGGGGCTTAAGGAGGGTTTAAGCCGCCTCCTTCGTCTCTCTCGCTCAGTCTCTCTCATGGCTTCTATCTCCTCTGGCTTCGCTCCATTTCCATCTTATTCTTCTTCTCCTCTTTTTTCCCCGCATTTTGATGTATGATGGCCCATGTTCCGCTGCAAATTTTGGGAGTCGCTCTTCGCAGAATCTCTGGCCCAATCTACTTCGCTCAAGAGCCTTAGAAAACCCTAAAACGATGTGGAGGATTGCCAAAAAACACCACCCCCTTTCGCGGGTTTTGGGTCTAGCTCATCGATCTATTACTCTCCAAAGCAGCGTTTCGGATGATTTTTCGTCGTTAGCTTCATCTTCGCGTAGATATATTCATTCTCGGTTCGCTTTAGGGTTTAGGAATCGGTGTTCTGAAGTGGGTACCCGACGGTTTTTGGGATCGATAGAAGGATTAGGAGATAGAGGCGTCGGATTGTATAGAAGAAGTATCGAAGATCAAGCGAGTTTCTTGCGTTTTATGAATGCTAGTTTTAGGTGCAGGGTAGGATCGGTGCAAGGTTTTGCTAGTGTTGCAGAAGCGGTGGCTTCGACGGACGAGGATGATTCGGCGATAGAAGAAATTCAAGGGCTTTTGGAAGAGTTCTCTGAGGAGGTGGCCAGACAAAAAACAGGGGAATTTGACGCTAAAAACAAGCCGGATTTTGGTGATTTGGGCTTTGGGAAGTATAAAGCTCTGAAGAGGAGGCAAATTAAGATTGAGACGGAAGCGTGGGAGCAGGCAGCAAGGGAGTACAGGGAGCTCTTGGTGGATATGTGCAAGCAGAAACTGGCACCAAATTTGCCCTATATGAAGTCACTGTTCCTTGGTTGGTTTGAGCCTCTTCGCGATCGCATCGTTGCTGAGCAGGAGTCTTATAGGAAGGGGAAGAGCAGGGCAGCCTATGCCCGCTATATCGATCATTTACCCGCAGATATGATGGCAGTTATCACCATGCATAAGTTGATGGGGCTGATGATGACTTCGAATGACAATGGGTGCGCTCGAGTTGTCCAAGCAGCTTGCCAAATTGGTGAGGCGATTGAAAATGAGGTGGGTAAGCTCTAATTGTGTTTGCTTGGTTGGGAGTTCTGATCCTAATCTTCTGAATTTCATGCCTTTAATCTGCCACGATAATTAAGCATTTTGGAGTTGTCATTGATCATGAACAATTTGAATGCCTTTGAACAGTTATCTTAACTTCATTTGTCCACTTAAAGTGTAAGAATTGTAGCAATAACATCTTTTGCACTTTCAGGCTAGGATTCATAGGTTTCTTGAGAAAACGAAGAAGAAACCTGCTAATGCAAATAAGGCCGAAGCAGAACCTGAAGCTGTTACCAAGGAAAAAGAATTTCTAAGGAAAAAGGTGACAAGTTTGATAAAGAAACAAAAACTACGGCAGGTGACTAAGATAGTGAAGGGAAAGGATGATTCGGAGCCGTGGGGCACAGAGGGTCATGCTAAGGTATTGATCAGGTTACATAAATCAGGTCCATGTCAAATTGACATGAGTTTGTCTAAGCTGCATTTGTCTTTGGCAGGTTGGTTGTCGTCTTATTGAGCTACTGATGGAAACCGCTTATATTCAGCCTCCGCTCGATCAGACAGCAGATGGTCCACCTGATATTCGTCCTGCATTCAGGCACTCGCTGAGAAGTCCGTCAAACCATCAACAGTAAGATATATCTTTGACATTGATGGTTTGGATATTATTATAACTACTTTTATGTGATAGGTAAATATTCATGCTTCATACTTTTTGTTTCCCAGGAATAATTCGAGACGATATGGTGTTATTGAATGTGATCCTCTAGTTCGTAAAGGACTTGATAGAACTGTAAGTGCAAGAAAATTGTTGGTCCATTAATGGCTTATAACTTAATGACAGAATAATGATCAGTTGTTCTGGTGTTGCTAGCCTTCCAACTACTATTTCTATCTTATGATTTGCACTTTTCTCTCCACATAAAATTATTGTCTCTGTGCTATCTGATAACCTTGCATTTTTGCTTTTCAAAGTATTTAATACCCGGATATGACAAAGTTTCTTTTGAAATGCTAGTTAGTTGCGAGATCATGGATTGACCTTTTATAATTCTTTTAACTACTGGGGATTGAAGAAGCATCTTATAGTTGCCTGAACTTTCGACTATGGGAAAGTCTTTTTTGGATAGCCATTTGTTCCATGTTTGGAAGAAAATAGAATCAATCTATATTCTGTGAAACTCCCTGAATGTCATATCACAGGTGGACCATTGATCTTCCTGAGCTTTAGTAACAACTGAGACAAGTATTGCTTGTTATCATACAAATTCATGTAAAGCATCCATCGGTCGCTGGATTTGTTATTTTCTTCTATGTTTCAGTTATCCTCAGAATCCAGATAAAATATGTAACTTTACATAAGAATATGTTTCTATTCCATGTTGTTAGCTGTGATCCTTAAGATCTATTGGCAACTTGACGGAGCAGAGTATCAGTTGTGAAAATCATCTGATCAAGTGTACTTTTTTTTATACCTCTTCCCTTTAACATTGTATACTTTTTGACAGGCCAGGCACATGGTGATTCCTTACATGCCAATGTTGGTGCCTCCACTCGGTTGGACAGGGTATGATTGATTCCCGGTGCTTTATTTTATTTTATTTTTTCTCAAGAGGGTTATCCTTTGACCATAGGATAAGTTGGTTTACTTTCTGCTTGCAAAATGTACATGGGATTTACAATAAGCTGAACACACAATCTATATTTTGATTAACCTTTCTTGGAACCATAAGCCTCATCTTAAATTGCTGGCTGGTTGGAAGGTCTTGCTTTTATGGCTTATTCCCTGTTTTTTTTTTTTTAAATTTTCTGTAGGATCATTTGAAACTCTGAAATTTTTAACCTCGTCATTCTTTCCAATCGTCCTAAATGATCATATGCTTATCAACAGCTATGACAAAGGTGCACATCTATTTTTGCCATCTTACGTCATGCGCACACATGGAGCAAGACAACAGCGTGAAGCAGTGAAAAGTGCTCCAAGGAAACAGTTGCAATCTGTCTTTGAGGTCTGCATTTATAAGTTTACCTTTTGGCATCCTAAAGTTATGTGATTATATTATAAGTAATTGCATTTGAGGAGCTTTTCATCCCTTTATTAGTTTCTTGTAATTTACTCATTAGCTTTGCCTGTCCACATGCACACACATATGCAAACAAACTAAATCCTATAAAAGAAGCATAACTGTTGGGAAGGCTTTTTATCAGGAACCAATGTTTTTTTGGAATGGATTTGGATATTGCCATTTATGTCTATGCAGTCTCCCTTCAAGGGAGAACACACTCTTCCATACATTGACATAAAGTAGCCTATAAGACATGAAAATAAGTAGTTTCCTAAAGCTCAACTGATGCTAGGTTACATTGTTAGACACACACAAGTGCGTGTGGTGTGCACAGATTGCATCCTTTATTCAGTATGTATATATCAGTCATAGTTACTATTATTGTGTTGACAAATTTTCTGTGATGCAACTTCTAGAGAGAAATCTAAAACTATAGAAAATCTGATATGATAAACTCAGAAAATTTTCAAAGAACAAAAAATAGAAAGAAAAAGAGAAAAACAAATGTAAATGATTTTCAAAGTTAAAACATGAAAGCATATGGACTTAAAAACACACAAACTGGAAACTATTTCATGATAATATTTCAACAGATTGAAAAAATAATAGTATTTTCTGCAATTGCAATAGAATACGTTAACATCATTTGATGAAATTCTAATGATAATGATTACAATTTTTGTCACTGTGATATGACATAGTGGAAGGAGTATAACTTAGACTGGTCTTTCATTGGATCCTCAAGTAGGTTTTGAACTATTTAATGAGAGAAGACACTTTAAAGATGGTCTATCTGTGGACGTAAGGTGACAAGTATCACAGAAGGCCTTGTGCATGTGCACACGTTCTATTTTCTCCGTGCAAGAGGACTGCCATGTACAGACGCATGATCCCATCTATTTCAATGTGCTGCTGAAAGCATAGCTGTCAGTCTTTCATGTTCTCTTGAACAAGAGCTACCTCTCTTTTATATCCTATGTAACATGGTGTGCTTCTAGAAGGGCTGCTGTACCCATGTTGACACAATGTGATGCTAGAACTTGTAACACTTGTGTATGAGTGTGCACAATCTTAGGTGCTGTCAACATGCATCTGTCTATGATTGTCCATTTTCTGGGCTTTGATCAACATTGACTGGGCTATTTTTATTCTGTTTTATTTTGTTTTTGCGTTGTTGCCTGCTTGTGTGTGCAGATGTATGTGTACATTAGTATATACATACATATATGAGTGGTTTTGTGTCTGCATCTCTGTATCCATCTTTTCCAAAAGTTGCATGTCATACCTTTTCTTAGTTGTGGTGTACCTTGTACCTGCAACTGTACCTATATGACATACCTCATATCCTTGCCAAATTCTTAGGCAGTGTTTGGACTTATTTATTTCTATTTACTCGCTTATCTTTATTTTAAAGAAGAAACAATTGCTTGGAAACAATATAAAAAAAAATTCCTATAAATTTGGGGCCAGGGCCTTTTTTATGCTTCTTGTTTAGCTTGTGTGTTATGATGGGTTCGACCAAGGTCACAAATCTTGTTGTCTTAATCTTCTGGCATGGGAAATCCCATGATAAAATGGATTTTTTCTTTTCTAGGAAAATATCCACCTATATTTAAAAAATTGAAATAAATATATGAAAATAATGAAACTAAAAATATAGAAAATTATAATAATATTTCCATATATTGGAAATAGGTGATATTTTTTAGAGTTTCATGATATTATCAGGATTTTCATGGCTTGTGTATATTTCACAAAAATATCACGATATTTTCCAAGTCTTGACAATTTTTATGACTAGAGTAGAGTTTCAACATTCAACTTAATTTGGCTTAATAAAATGTTCAAGAGTAGAAACTAACATGAATTGATATAAAACCATTTATGTTGAATTCTAAATCACCAAAATCTGGACTGTGTGAAATCTGTGCCCCTCGAGATTTGCGCCTTATAACACAAGAAAGAGACAAGAGGAAGAAAAGAAGAAAGGAAGAAAAATATTAGGGCTCATCCTCTCTCTTGGGACGTCCCTCCTTTTATAAGAATAAATATGGCCAATTACAACAGTGCCCCTCTACTATACACAACACAATACAACCTTCTAACTTGAAGGACAAAAGTACCCCTAAAGTTTACAATAACAAATACATCAATTTCTAACACTCCCCCTCAAACTGCACATGGGTCCTTGATGACCATGGACAATTTGTCTTTCAAGAACCAATGTCTTTATGGAAGATAAAGGCTTGTTGAACAAATCTTCAACTTGATCTTCTCCTCTGACAAACAATGATTGGATTTCCTGACTCTCTACTTTTTCTATGACAAAATGCTGGTCTAACTCCACATGTTTCATTTTCCTGTGCTGGATTGGATTGGTGGTAATCATCACTGCACTCATGTTATCACAAAAAAGTAATGATCTTGATATCCTTTGATGAAGTGCAGCCAAAAGATGACATCACTGCCGCCATTGCCTTATACTTGACAAAGTTACTAGGTGAGATATAAGATAAATTACATTTCCAGTCACTGACCCTTCTAGCAGAAGGGTCACTCGCCCAGTCTGCATCTGAATATGCAACTACCACCAGGTCTCCTTGTAGAAAGCTTCCTGTAAATTAGCCTATCTCTGGTGGTACCCTTAATGTATCTGAGAATTCTTTTGGCAGCTTCCATATGACTCATTCTTGGAGTGCATAATTTGAGAAAGAGGATAAATGAAGAGAGATACAACAAGAAAAAAATACAGCTACACAACTAGCTATATTAAGAAGAAGAGCATACACAAGGCTCTGATACCATATAATGAAATATGCGGAAAAGCAAAGAGTGCATTAAGCACTTACAACATCCACTAATGAACAAACAAAAGTGCTAACACCCAAACCCACAAGAGACAACACAACATAAAAATATAAATGTCTCTTATTGAAAAGAGAGAGAGCTCTCAAGAGTGAAAAATACAAGAGGGGTTCACCCCTATTTATACACAAAAAGAAGGAGAGGAGGAGTGGCCTTATGGCCTTAAAAGAAGAGCCACCTAGGGGCTCCCATGGAGTCGTTGGGAACCGACCGTTGGGGGCCCCATCGACTCCATGGTGGGGACCCTTTTAGGTGGGCAAAAATATAAAAAAGAAAAAGTAAAAAAAGAAAAAAGAATTTACAAAAAATAAAGAAAAGAAACAAGTACCCCTATCGGGTACTTGTGAAATGACTAAAATACCCCTATCGGGTATTTTAGATAATACATATATATATATATGTATATAAACATATACATATATATGAATTACATATATTTTAACACTAAGCATTCTTTTTTGGAGCTTATGCACTCTAAATTCTTCAATACAAATTCCTTATTTTTTATGCTTGTGTGCATTTGTGAGATTTGGTGGATTGTGCCTTTGTGCACAAGTGTTCTAAAGGGTTCTTGTTGTGCATGTGTGCACTCGTCAAGAATATTAAGGTCTTGATCATAGTATCTTGTTGAAGATACTTTTACAATAGCTACGGCTGATTCACAGCAGGGTGATATTCAGGAATATGCAGTTTCAGCAATTGGTATGGAGCCTAGTATAGGAAAAATTGAATCTATAGTGGAGACTGCTCAGCCAATACAGCTTAGAAAGTCATCATGTGTCATACATCCTATTCAGCGCTGGGTAAGTTATGAGAAATTCTCTGCTGAATTTTTGACCATTGCTGCATCCATTGATAACAATCAAGAACCTAGATTTTATGTTGAAACAAGTGTCAATCCTAAATGGGTTGATGCTATGAATGAGGAGATATCGTCACTGCATGAATGTGATACTTGAAAAGTTGTACCTAGACCCACTAACAAAAAAATAGTTGGGTGTAGATAGGTGTACAAAATAAAGTACAAAGCAAACGATAGCATAGAAAGATACAATGCGTGGTCGGGTGCCAATGGATACACTCATGAGCATGGATTGGATTTCGATGAGACGTTTAGTCCAATAGTGAGAATGGGAACCATCTAGATTGTGTTTTCCTTGGCTACCACCTATGGTTGAGAACTCAATAAAATGGATGTCAAAAACGCAATTTTTCATTGAAACTTGCATGAAGAAGTATATATGGAGCACCCACTTGAATATCTTGAAGCAGATGTTCAGACCACAATCCTTCGCTTAAAGAATCCATCTACAGTCTAAAACAAGCATCTCCTACATAGTTTGAGACTTTTAGCATAACTATTCAGACCACGGGTTTCATCAGGAGTTAGTGTGATTATCCACTCTTTGTTCATTTTGATGGACTGCATATTACCATCGGTCTTGTGTATGTTGATGACATAGTCATCGCAGGGAGTGACCCCAGAAGAATCACCAAGCTTAAAGGCATGCTCAACAGTAAATTTTAGATGAAAGACCTTGGAGCTCTGAGGTACTATATTGGAGTGGAAGTTAATCAAGGTAAGGATTTCCTTGTTTTGATGCAGCAAAATTATGTGATTGATCTTCTTTCACGATTTGGCATGACTGATTGTAAACCTGTCCAAACACCCTTAGCTATGAAAGTGAAGATGACAAATGATGGGGTTGAAGATGAACCAGAGAAGTTCAGGAGTTTGGTTGGAGCATTGCAGTACCCGACCTTTACCAGACTTCATATTGTCTTTGCAGTAAATCATGTTTAACATGATTGCCGGGTTTAGATACGGCAAGAACTTCCTCTATGCTTTTACCCATGCTATGCCTAGTCTCTTCTTGAGTAATCTCGGCAATAGCCTCTTCTAAGGGAGGAAACATAGATCTATGGAGAAGTGATGATCTAACTTGTCTAAATTCGGGACGAAGCCCAAATAAAAATTGAAACAATCTATCTTGTTCCATTTGTTTTTGTCTTAGTACCACATCCTCCATAGCCACCCATTTAGGCTCTAAAAGAGCCAATTCATCCCACAAAGGATTTAGAGCACTATAATAATCTTGTATGCTCATGTCACCTTGTTTTGTGGTTCTTACTTTTTCTTGCAAAAAATAAGCTCTTGCAAGATCCTTTTGGGTAAACATACTCTTCATAAAAAACCAAACTTCATTTGCCCGGCGGAATTTTGCAATATTTGCACATACCTTGAGTTCGACATTATTCATAAACCATGCTAGGATTTTTGCATGGTTGCTCTCCCAATCTTCCATTTGGTGATTATAATCTTCAATGGCCTTGAGACGAGCATCGCCTTCAAGTGCTTTCTCTTGATCTCCTTCCATCTTTGTGAGCTTAAGTTGGGGTTCCGGAACGGTTCCCATTACATAACCCCAAAGCTTCTTGCCTTTGAGATTATTCTCCATTGCGGATGCCTACATCATGTAATTTTCCCCATTGAGTTTGAATGATAGATCGATCTTGACTTCCATTGCTACAAAATGAAGATGTGAGAAAGAAAGGAAGTAGAGAGAGACACGATTTTACCTTAGAAGATCGTATGGCTCTGATACCATGTAATGAAGTATGCAGAAGAATTCAAGAATGCCAAAGCATTCACAATGTCCAACACGGACAAAAGAAACAAGCACAAGAGAGAAAATCCACCAAGGGATATACGAAGGGCCTTATAATAAGGCTACACACATAAAAGAATATTTCTTTTATTGAAGAGGAGCTCTCTAAAAGCCATACCAAATACAAGGGGGGTTCCCCCTATTTATATGAGAAGGGAGACCAAAGGGGGCTCCCAATAGAGTCGTTGGGAGCCCCCAACGACTCCATTGTGGGGTCCCTTTTCGGTATCCCAAAGTACATTTAAAAAATAAAAAACAAAAAATAAAAAACAGCAAAATAAAAGAAATAAAACAAGTACCCCTATTGGGTACTTGTGAAAAGACCATAATACCCCTATCGGGTATTATGGTAAATACATCTATATTTATATATATAGATGTATTATTACATATTATTACATATGTCTTAACAGGGAGTTTCAAGTTGCTCATATAATAGAGATCTCCCCTCCTATGGCCTTGCCCAATCTGCTTCCCGGACCAGAGATCCTGTATAGAGCAATCCTTAGTTGAGAAGGAGATTTCACATCCATGAAAAGTTTAAATTAAGTTGAGGTACAACTCTCATGTTTGGCACAAAGAAATCTTTTGAAAAGTTTAAAGTTCCAAAACTTTTTACTTGTAAAGATGTACCATCGGCAGTTGAAACATAGGAGTTTTTATAATTATTACACAAATCAGAAAGCTCATTTTCAATATGAAAGGAAGCTCCAGAGTCAAGGATCCAAGAAGACATACCTGGAGGAGAGGAAGAAGCTATGGCAGCACCCGAGGTTGATGGTATCTTGACTAGAGTTTGTAGTGCTTTCGATAGTTGAGCAAGAAAAAAAGATTCCTTCCCTTTGATGATTTCCTCTTTCTTTTGAGTAGCTTCTTCAACGGAAGCAACCTTATTTTTAGGTGCTTCATTTAACTTAGGGCAATTAGGTCTTATATGACCCGGCTCTTGACAATGATGGCAAATGGCTTTTCTATAGTTGCCATTATAATTATTTTGCCTTCCAAAATGTGGAGGTTTGTAAGCTTTCATATGGTTGTCGGGTTTTGATACGACCACGACATCATCTCCTCCTTTAATCATGCCAAGACGAGTTTCTTCTTGGCATATTTCGGCTATGGCATCTTCCAAGGGAAGAGGCTTAGATCTATGTAGGAGGGAAGATCTAACTTGTTCATATTCGGGCCTAAGCCCATGTAAAAATTGGAAAAAGTGCTCTTTTTCCATTTGTTCTCTCCTTAATTCCACATCCACACTAGAAACCCATTTTGGTTCTAGTAAAAATAGTTCATCCCATAGGGGACCAAGAGTGCTAAAGTAATCCCTTACACTCATTTCTCCTTGCTTGATAGTCCGGATTTTTTTTGAAGAGAGAATTGACGAGCAAGGTCTTTTTGAGTAAACATACCTTTCATAAAGAACCATGCTTCATTAGCCATCCGAAACTTGGCAATGTTGGCGCAAATCTTGAGCTCCACATTGTTCATGAACCAAGCAAGAATCTTGGCATGCTTACTTTCCCAATCTTCCACTTTAGATTGGTGATCTTCAATGGCCTTCATGTGGGCATTTCCTTCAAGAGCTTTTTCTTGATCACCATTCATCTTAGTTAGTTGGAGTTGTGGTTCCGGAATGGTGCCCATAACGTATCCCCAAAGTTTTTTACCTTTGAGGTTGTTCTCCATGGCGGCGGCCCACATCATGTAGTTGGAGCCATTGAGCTTGAAGAAGAGATCAATCTTTTGTTCTCCTTCCATTTTAATCACTTGGTAAGCAAGGGAATGGAGGAAGAAAAATGATTATATGTCATCATTGTTATGAGCCGGGACATATTAAACCCGTTTGCCCAAAGCTAAATGGGGCATTCAAGCCAAAGGTGGCTTTCGTTGAAGAATCATCCACCAAAGAAGATGACGGCAAGAACGGGGATCTCAAAGATACTCTTGGACAAATCTCCTTGGCTCTCCAACAAATTCTAAAGGCTACTTCTTCCACCTCCGGTGCCGCCATTGCCTCATCATCACCTCCCGGTACGTACTCTTGGATTTTAGATTCCGGAGCCTCTTTTCACATGACTCCTCATGAAAATGCATTAACTAATGTGCACACCAATTCAAAAATATCTTGTGTCTCTACGACCGATGGAACTTTTCTCAAAATAAATGGTATTGGAACTCTTGATTCTAAAAATGTTCAAAATTTTCTTGTTCCAAAAGTTAGAATAGTTCCTAAATTAAATCTTAACCTCTTTTCCGTTTCTCAAATAGCCGACCATGGATGTGAAATATCTTTCTCATCCCAAGGGTGCTTTGTGCAGGATCTCCGGTCCGGGAAGCGGATTGGGCAAGGCCATAGGAAGGGAGACCTTTATTTTATGGATAACTTAATACTTCCAAATACTTCATTTTGTACTTATGTCCAAGACAAAAATATTGAAACTTGGCATAAAAGGCTTGGACATCCAAGTTACTCTAAAATGTATCTTTTTTCTTTTGGAAATTAGTTTTGTAAAGAACAAGATATCAATTGCAAAGATTGCATTTTTGGAAAAATGAAGTCTACTCCTTTTCCTATTAGAACTTTTGTGACAACAAGACCTTTTGAATTAGTGCATTCCGATGTGTTCTATCCAAAGGTGGTTATTCGTATTATGTTACTTTTATTGATGATTATACTAGATATGTATGGATTTATTTTCTTAACTTTAAATCGAAAGTTTTTAACTTCTTCAAAGAATTTCATGCAAAAGTTCAAAATCAATTTCAAAGTCAAATATCTATTCTTAGATCCGATTCGGGTGGAGAGTACTTATCAAATGATTTTCAATCATATCTAAAACAACATGACATTTGTCATCAAAAATCTTGCCCAAGAACTCCTCAACAAAACGGTCTAGCGGAAAGAAAACATAGACATATTTTAGAAACCACTAGATCCTTACTCATTTCTAAAAATATTCCTAAAAGTTTTTGGGCCGAAGCCGTGTTAACCTCCACCTATTTAATCAATAGGATGCCATCTCCCCTCTAACTCTTTTTGTAACCATGTCCAAGATAAAAATATTGAAATTTGACATCAAAGACTTGGACATCCAAGTTTCTAAAAAATGTACTCCTTTCCATTTGGAAAGAAATTTTGTAATGAGAAACATTTTGTTTGCAAGAATTGTATTTTTGGCAAAATGAAATCTACTCCTTTTCTAAACCAAAATTTTGTGTCCAAAAGACCTTTTGAGTTAGTCCATTCAGACGTTTGGGGTCCTTCCCCGGTCATGTCTAAAGGAGGGTACTCCTATTACGTTACTTTCATTGATGACTACACTAGGTATGTATGGATCTACTTTCTCAATTTAAAATCCGAAGTCTTTGACTTCTTCAAAAAATTTCATATGATAGTTAAAAATCAATTTTCAAGTAATATCTCTACTCTTAGATCCGATTCGGGTGGAGAATATTTATCAAATGAATTTCAAAATTATTTAGAAATAAATGGAATTTGTCATCAAAGATCGTGTTCTAGGACTCCCCAACAAAACGGCTTGGCCGAAAGAAAGCATAGGCACATCATGGAAACCACTAGGACACTCTTTATTTCCAAAGAAATTCCAAAGAGTTTTTGGGCCGAAGCGGCCTTAACCTCAACTTACTTAATAAATAGAATGATATCTTTATCCTTACAAAATACATCTCCATATGAAAAACTATTTGAAAGAACACCTGATTTCAATAGATTAAGAATTTTTGGATGTAAATGTTTTGTCCTTACACATAAACGGGACAAATTATGTCCTAAAGCTATTGAATGTGTTTTCTTGGGATATGGAGAAAATCAAAAGGGTTTTAGATGTTTTAACTTGAAAAATAACAAACTCTGTGTATCCAAAGATGTAACCTTTTTAGAAAATGAAAATGACTTTGTGAAAACTAAAGATATTGACCAAAGTGAATATGCTTTTTTATTTGATCTTCTATCTCAAGAAGATGAGACTCCTCAAGAAGAGGAAATCTCTAATGAGTCTTTGAATGATCTAGAGGATATTCCTCTTGACAGTGTTATAGATGAAAGTGATAGACCAATCCAAACCTATGTTAGGCGTGGTCAACAAACTCAAATGAGCGCCTTAGAAAAATACTCTCAAGAGTCCAACATAGAAGAAACTTCTTTAAGGAGATCCGGCCGAATCTCCAATCCTCCTAATAGGTTTGTTTCCTATGAGTCTCTAACTCCAAGATATAGAGCGTGTCTAATTGCGTTGCACTCATTTCATGAACCTTCACACTATAATGAGGCCAAAAACATTCCCCAATGGGTTGAAGCCATGAACTTAGAGCTTAGTGCCCTTTAAAAGGCAAAAACTTGGGAAATAACTTCGTTACCCACTGGAAAGAAATCAATTGAATGTAGATGGGTCTTCAAAATTAAAACTAAGAGTGATGGTTCATTAGAACGTTATAAAGCACAGTTAGTAGCTAAAGGATATGCTCAAGAATATGGTATAGATTATGAAGAAACCTTCGCACCTGTTGCTAAAATGACTAGTGTTAGGACTCTTATTGCCATTACGTCACTGAAAAAATGGCCTATCTATCTACTAGATGTTAAGAATGCATTTCTAAATGGCGAATTAAATGAAGAAGTTTACATGGATCCCTCACCAAGAGTATGTATTGGTAAAAATAAAATTCTCAAACTTAAAAAGACATTATATGGTTTAAAACAAGCCCCAAAGGCTTGACATGATAGATTTAGTAATGTAATGACAAGTTTGAATTTTCGTTCATGTTATACTGACACTGCTTTGTTTGTGAAAAGTGCAAGGTCTTCAGTAGTTATTTTACTACTTTATGTTGATGATATGATCATCACTGGAAGTGATGAGCAAGGAATTTATGATATTAAGAAAGTTTTAAAAGAACATTTTGACATGTCTGATCTTGGTTTCTTAAGATACTTTTTAGGGATTGAAGTGGCGTACTCTCATCGAGGGTACATTCTCTCTCAGATGAAACTAGCTGCTGACATTTGTTCTAGATCTGGTATCTTCGATGATAAGAAGACAGAAACCCCTGAAGTCATCAATGCAAAGTTAAGGTTGGAAGATGGAACACCTCTCGAGGATCCTACTCCGTACCGGCAACTTGTTGGGTCTCTAACCTACTTATCCATTACTCGGCTAGACATAGCTCATGCTGTCCACTCTGTCAGTCAGTTTCAACATGCACCTACAACCGTGCACATAAGTGCAGTCTTAAGGATCGTCAGATATATCAAAAACACCATAACTAAGGGAGTTTTTCTTTCCTTCTCATCACTTGATTTAATTGCTTATATTGATGCTGATTGGGGAAGAAATCCCAATGACCGAGTCTCAATTACGAGATTTTGTGTTTTCTTAGGTGACTCTATGATTTCTTGGAGATGCAAGAAGCAACACAAAGTATCCTTGTCCTCAACGGATGCGGAATATCGTGCTATGGCCACTACAACCATGGAACTTGTATGACTAAGAAGTCTCCTCAGTGATATGGGCATTGTCATCTCTACTCCTTCGAAGATGTGTTGTGACAACAAAAGTGCAATTTATATTGCAAGCAATCACACCTTCCATGAGCGTACTAAGCATATTGAGATGGACTGCCATTACGTACGTGATGAATACCTGAGAGGAACCATAGCACTACCTTACGTCACATCGTACTACCAGTTGGCGGACTTTTTCACTAAGGCCCTTGCTGCTCCTCGTTTTTTGTTTCTCCTTAACAAGCTTTCGGTTATATCCCCGTAAAGCTTGAGGGAGGGTGTTAAAATATATGTAATTCATATATATGTATATGTTTATATACACATATATATATGTATTATCTAAAATACCCGATAGGGGTATTTTAGTCATTTCACAAGTACCCGATAGGGGTACTTGTTTCTTTTCTTTATTTTTTGTAAATTCTTTTTTCTTTTTTTTTTCTTTTTTCTTTTTATATTTTTGCCCACCTAAAAGGGGCCCCACCATAGAGTCGATGGGGCCCCCAACGGTCACATTTGTGACCGTTGGGGGCTTCCAACGACTCCATGGGAGCCCCTAGGTGGCTCTTCTTTTAAGGTCATAAGGCCACTCCTCCTCTCCTTCTTTTTGTGTATAAATAGGGGTGAACCCCTCTTGTATTTTTCACTCTTGAGAGCTCTCTCTCTTTTCAATAAGAGACATTTATATTTTTATGTTGTGTTGTCTCTTGTGGGTTTGGGTGTTAGCCCTTTTGTTTGTTCATTAGTGGATGTAGTGGATGTTGTAAGTTTGTTGTCAAACAGTTTTTGGGTTTGCTCCACAATCATCCTAGCATGTTCAACATGCCGGTGAATCTCTTCATTCTTGTCCACATGGGAGGATGAGATCCCTCCATGGTATGAAGTTTGATATGATACCAATCTATTGTACCAGCAGAAATTTTTGTGTTGGTGTTGGATGCAATGACGTTGAAATTAAGAGATGAACCAACAGGAAGATCTAGATCTGCAATTGTCGAGTACTTCAATTAAAGTTTGGTGGACTCAATAGGATCGAACCTGTTATTCCTCGACCTTGGGGCCTGTGGGTGATGTGTCCTAGGTTATGAATCCTGGTTAACAAGATGAGGAATAGGCCAGAGGTTCTTAGTTATTGCGAATAAGCTGGACAAATGAAACATGGCAAATTGAGAAATCAGGTAGGTGCAGTTTTGGCTAGGGAGATGGTTTGGGTATAACACATGATCCAAAATATATAGGACTAGGTCCAGAGGTTCTAGGGAGGCCTAGAGACATATGAGAGGGTATGGGAGTTGCTAGATAGGAGTATAGGTTGCTGACAGTCCATGTTACCATAATAGGCTTCTTGGGTAGGTCGATCTAACGATATGGGTTGATTTTGGATTCATGGCTCTGGAGAACATACACTTGATAAGGGTTGAGATTCAGATATGGAGGTTACTTACACATCTATAATAGGCTGGGAGAGTGTCTCCCACGATCTGGTATGTAGGTACATGATCTGAAGAGTAGCAACACCACTGGCTTGCTGAAGGAGAAGGACCGCATGACCCACCACTCAGGCTCTCAGCAACCCTATTTAGCAGAGAGGTCCTTGGGCAAGAGAGCTCAGGTTTAATTCCATTATTGCTCAAGTAATTTGAAAAGGTCACATACAAATTCTTCACCACCATCACTACTAAACGGTGTTTTTTTTTGTGACGATTGGGTTTCGCCAAACAATTTGAATTTATGAAAGGTCGATGATACCGGGTCTTTAGATTTCAAAAAGTAGATTCAGGTATATCGTGTGAAATCATCAATGAAAATCATATAATATTTCGATTTGGACAAAGACATAATTGATGATGGCCCCAAATATCAGAATGAATTAACTCTAAAAGAAATAAAGCTCTTTTATTAGAAACACCAAAAGGAAGTTCATGACTTTTAATGAGAAGATGACATTGACACCTTTGATGCCTTACCTTTCAAAGAGATAAGGCCTTTATTGCACGCCCAATAAAACTAGAATTACAATGCCCTAGACGTTTATGCCACAACTCGACATTATTTTTGGGGAGATCCATATCAAATACGAGAACTTGAGGACGATGAACAAGTGCTTAATTGACGACATATAATCCTCCATATCGTTTCCCTTCAACGAGGTTCTGCTTCGTCACTTTGTGTGAATATTTTTCACAGAAACAGATGAAGAAGAGAAAGAAATGTGAGAATTAGTTTGATCGGTATGCTGAGATATAGAAATCAGATTACGTTGAATGTTAGGAACAAGGAACGTGTTAGGAAGATAAAATGACCCACTAGGAGTAGGTATAGTGGCGGTTCCTATGTGAGTGATGGGATGAAATTTTCCATCACCTGTGATAATCTTCCATTATCGCGATAGGGAACAAGATTTGTGAGTGACGTGATGAGCAACACTAGAATCTAGAAACCATGCATTTTGAGGCAATGACTGAGTAGTAGAAGTTGTCTACACTTGCTAATTGAAATTCGCTGGCCAAGACAGGCTAATTGAATTGCTCTGCTGCTAGTTTGGGCCTGCTGCCCAAGGAGTACCATGGGAACCACCTTGCAGTCCCATCTGACTTAAAGATGCACTTAAGGTATCCATATCTTGATTTTGGCCAGAGGTAGAAGATGGAGCAACAAAAGGAGCATGTCCAGGATTGAAACCAGCATTATATACTCTTGATCGGGGTCCTCTTACATTACCAACACCGTTGCTTGGTGGAGAAAACTGTAAAAAACAAGCAGGATTTGTCACCGTGGGAGGGCGATAGGTTGGGAAGTACCTCCAATAGCAAGTATAGCATGTGTGGCCTCACTTCCCACACATTCGACAGATCACATTATGATGATTGGCATTGTTAGAAGAATTAGGACTAGGATTATCACACCTGTTGTCGAAGGTGCTCTAACCACATCCACATGAGGTATTGGCTGCCAGCATCACTTCATGTTGGGACCACAAGTCTTCCTTTTTTGGTGGATATGCAAAATGTAGACTCAAACTCCAAGAGCATAGATCTGAGCTGATCAAAGTTCGCCCTCTTCTCACATCCCATATACATAGCTATGAACATATTGTACTTGTCTCCCAGTCCTCGAAGAGTCTGAGTACACACGTCCTCATTTGACACGGGCTTCCAATAGCAGCCAGCTGAATGACAACATATTTGATCTTGTCTAGGAATTCAACATCACTATTGTTTCCTCTCTTTAAAGCACCAAATTCAGATTTGAGGTGGTAAACTTTAGGAGTAGATATTTGTTCATACCATGTGTGTAAAAACTCCCACAACTCACTTACAGTGCCTCCCGTTGGAGTGTGAAGTAGAACTTGCCTTACCATGGTGGCCGTGATTAACGCAACAACGACCTGATCATTCTTGAACTAAGTTGTATTATCTGGATTTCTAACATAGACTATAGATTCAGGAGTTACTTTTTTGGCTGCCTCATTTTCCTTTTCTTTTGTTCCTTTTCGAGTTTTTGCCACAAATTCCAGTGGGGCAGATTTGGGTCCATCGAGATGTCCCATTAAATCATGACTACAGATGAAGGAGTGTTTTGTTTTTTCCAGTTCATGAAGTTTGTCTCATCCAACTTTTCAGTGACAAGCTAAGAAGGGAGGATGTAATTGAATTTGACAATGACATGAAGGTAAAGAGGATAGAAAAACTGAATCAAGGAAGATGAAGACAGAACCTGATACTCCGGCACACAGAACCAGGCTGCTGACATCAGCAGATGATGACACTCCCAATATATGTATATTTTTTCCTTTTTTTAGAAAAAAAATCGACACCTAATATTCCTTTTAAAAAAAAAATTTGACACCTAATATTCCTTTTAAAAAAAAAATTTGACACCTAATATTCCTTTTTTTTAAAACCAGGTGTAGATTAAAATATCAACAGCAACAACAACGAATATGCAGAGGTGAGTCTAAAGAAGACGAAAAACTTTTTGTTGAATCTTTGGGTCAAGAAATAATATAAAAGAGAATAGAAACGATGAATGAGATTTAGATGTAGAGTAGATCTAATAAAAGAAACACAGATCTAGGGTAGATCGAATGTAAAGAGGGACGATATATGTGAGATTCAGACCTAAGGAAGATCTGAAAGAAAGGAAAAGATGGAAAGCAATGTTACGGGATAGAGAAGGGAAAATAGTCAAGATCTAATGGGACTTACTCATGCGTCGCTCTGATACAATGTGAAATTTGCATACCTTGAGATCTGTGCCATGTAACACAAGAAAGAGACAAGATGAAGAAAAGAAGAAAGGAGGGAAAATATTAGAGCTCATCCTCTCTCTTGTGACCTCCCTCCTTTTATAAGAATAAATATGACCAATTACAATGCCCCTCAGCCTTCTAACTTTAAGGACAAAAATTCCCCTAAAGTATACAATAACAAATACATCAATTTCTAACAGACTAATCTGGATCCAACTCATGGATCTAATATAAGGATCATATGGATCCATTTAGCTTTTTGACCTGATATCAACACATTTATTGCCATATTAATTTTCATAGGACCAACAAAGCCCACCATAGGCTTAAATTGGACACATTTGATCCAAATCCGAGCAGATGTGAACCCACAGACTTTCACCTTGGATCCTCATTATTCCGATGCATATTGAATTTACAGTGGATCTGAAAACACATTAAAATTATCGTGCCTATTTTAGTTCTATATTTGATGTAATTGAATCCAATATATCTGCAATCCGTGTACCTCAAGTCACCTTTATGTGCAAAAAGTGTTCTAAATAGTTTACCAAACCATAAACAATAATGTCTTGAATCAAGCTTTTAGTTCAAACACATTAGCATGAAGCATTAAAGATTTTGGTTTTTTTAGTAATACTTAAAAGTATTCCAGTTACTTGCTCCATATATGGGTCTTAATATATGTATATATCAGAGTTACAGGAAGTTTCTTAGATAAGTGGGAAGCTCGCTTCCCAGAAACTTGTTTCGAAAGAGTGATACTCATCACTTCCGAAACTTGATGAGAATCTCCATTCCACGCATCTCCTATGCTTTCCACACACTTTTTCTATTCTTCTTATATGTTCTCTCACTCTACTTTTCTTACTTTTCATGTTTTTTATGTATTTCTTCTCACGCTTCTCACTCACTTCAATGTGTTTTCTCTAAATTGGCAGTCATCATTTTTTAGATTTTTTAAAATTTAATTATTACGTTAAAAAATCATGAAATTTAACAATAATCACTTTTATTTTAGTTTTTATTTGCATCCATTTCTATTTTCATTCAATTCTTAGTGTCTTATATTGCTTTTTTTATTCCTCGCTTCCTGCTTCCTATACATTTTAAAATACATGCTTCCTATACATTTTAAAATACATCGCTTCTCGCTTCCGTTTCCCCCTTCCACTTCCTAGTCTGACAACCTTGGTATATATATGTATGTGTGTATATATGTATACATGCTTACACATCAATATATGGGATTACATGCATATGCACATGTATCTGCCTTTTCTCAAGTAATTATTTCCATGCAGGCCTTGGATACACTTGGGAGTACCAAATGGAGGGTTAATAAAAGGGTGCTTGCAGTAGTAGACAGAATTTGGGCTAGTGGAGGTCACCTTGCAGGACTAGTTGACTGTCAAGATGTAAGTTATTATTCTGATATATGAAAAGATAATTAGTTTTCTTAGAAGAGAAGCTATATGGTTGTTTTGCTTGTCCCTTGGGATGTATTTGGATGCCATAGAAAATGTGGCCTTTCCTCAGAAACACACAAAAAACTGGGGTGTTTCCTTGGGCCCACAGGAAAGCTGGTACTGAAATCAGTGAGAAAATTGTCCCTGCGTGGAGCCTGCTTCCTTGTAACACAAACACACCCTTAGAGATCGGGAAATAGTATTCTTTACAAAAGATCTTTTAGTTTGATTAATTTTTGTTTTTAAGCAAGTATGTTGTTGCTTTTGCACAATATATGAATATACTGAAGTAGGTTTTCCATGTATAGCCTTTGTCTTTATTATCTGGTCAACATACTGGCAGGTCCCTTTACCGGAGAAGCCAGACACGGAGGATGAAGCAGTTCTGAGGAAGTGGAAATGGAGTTTGAGGAATGCAAGAAAGGAAAACAGTGAGAGATACTCACAGCGGTGTGATGTGGAGCTTAAGCTTGCTGTAAGAGTTTGTCATTACGTCTGCTATAATATTTCCAATCTGTTGCATGTTAGTGATGTATGCTGATCTTATGCTCTCCTCAGGTGGCTCGCAAGATGAAGGATGAAGAAGGATTCTACTACCCGCATAATTTAGATTTTCGTGGACGGGCATATCCCATGCATCCATACTTGAATCATCTTGGATCAGATCTTTGCAGGGGGGTCCTAGAGTTTGCAGAAGGGCGCCCACTAGGGAAGTCAGGATTACATTGGTTAAAAATACATGTGGCAAATCTATATGCTGGTGGTATTGACAAGCTATCATATGATGGCCGATTAGCTTTTGTTGAGAACCACTTGGATGATATATTTGATTCAGTGGATAGACCTCTGGAAGGTTCAAGGTGGTGGTTAAGTGCAGAAGATCCCTTCCAGTGCTTAGCCGCTTGCATCAATCTTTCTGATGCTTTAAGGAGCTCTTCACCAGAAACAACCATTTCACATGTGCCTATTCATCAGGTGATAATTTCCAGAATCTCTTAACATTTTAAAGTATTTCCTTGAGTTGCAACAGTTGCAATATGCATTATCTCAAATGCCACTTGTTCCAGTTATGGAGGACATCAGATTCCAACATCTGGATCTGATGTTTCATCACACACTGCTCATTTCTATTTATCTAGTACTCTCTTCTTTATATTGCTGAGTTTTGTTTTCCCCTCCGGGGACATACATGCTGGAATTCATATAGATGTTAATGTAATGAAATGAATATCTTCACAAAAACACAAATGCTCACAAGTGTCTATTAAAGACATCTTAATCATAACCCACAAAAGGGCACAAATGAGAGAACTCGAGAAGAAAAATAATAAATTTATTTCATTCACATAAATTGCTTAAAAAACATTCTTACAATGAGAGGGGAGTTACCCCTATTTACACACTTAGAGGGAGAGGAATGCCTTTAAGAGGCTCTAAAGGAGTCGTCGTAGCAAGTCCAACGACTGTATTTGTAGCCGTTGACTTTTCAAACTAGTCAACATGAAAATGTTGACTAGTTTGAGTCTAGTTAAAAAAGAACTAGACATCCTAAAAAGACAGAAAAAAATAAATAAAGAAAAGGAAAAATAATATATAACTATATAAATAATATATATATATATATATATGTATTATTATAATTATATATACCTATACACTATGTCACACAGACTCTTCTAACAGGGCACCGCACCCGCGTCGCACCCAGGCGGGTGCGACACTTGGACATAACTTCCTTTGTGTTAGGTGAAGTCAACCATACTGAGGCCCATTTCTATCCAAAAGTAGATTCACTTAACCCTAATCAAGTCCATTTTTATCTATATTATATTATATAAATACATAAATGCACACACATACACATAGTGTTAACTTAAAATTGTTAAAAATTATATATATATACACCCTCCCCTCACCCCACACCCAAGTTTTTTTAAAGTGCCGCACCCGCACCTATATGACATAGCCTATACATTTATGTATATATACTTTTTAACACTCTTCAAAACTTATAGTACAATGAGCGAAAGTTTGTTTAGGAGGAAATGAAATCTAGGAGCAACGAGAGGTTTGGTGAAGAAATTTGCTAATTGGTATTCTGCTGTAACATAAGGTAGATCAGTGGTCCTATGTAGATACTTCTCTCTGACATAGTGACAATCCATTTCAATATGTTTGCTGCGTTCATGAAATGTTCGGTTGCTGGCAATGTAGATTGCACTCTTGTTGTCACAGCACATGCGTGAGACTTTTGTCACTTTAACTACCATATCAGCCATCAGTCTTTTGAGCCTGACTACCTCCATCGTTGTGGTGGTCATGGCTCGATGTTCAACTTCGGTTGACGAAAGATAAACCTTCTGCTGCTTTTTGTACTGTCATGAAATCAATGATTCTCCTATGAAAACACAAAAACCAGTTGTTGAGTGTTTGTTATTGGGATTACATCACCAGTCAACATCAATATAAGCACTCAAATCTAATGAAGATGAAGCAGACAAGAAGAAGCCTTGAAAAAGAGAAGACTTAACATATCTAATAATACGCAGAACTGGTCACATGTGAACAAAAGTTAGAGCGTGCTGAAATTAACTAGCTGTATGTATGCGTGCTATATCAGGTCTAGTAATTGAGAAATAGGAAACTGCTCCAATAAGCTGTTTGTAAAGAGTGAGATCTTCAAAAGGTTCTCCATCATCAATTCATATTTTGGTGTTGACAACCTCTGGGGTATCAACTCTTTTATCATCTGTGATTCCGGACCTGAAAACAATATCAAAAGCAAACTTAGATTGAGATAATAAGTAACCTCAAGGGGAATAAACAATTTCAATTCTTAAAAAATTATCTCAATAAACCTAGATCAGTCATTTAAAAATGCTTTTTAAGAAGTTTTTTAATGTTTTCAACTCACAGTTTGTCTCCTTCGGTGATGGTCATGTCATTCACATAAAGAAGAATAATAATAATCCCTGCATAAAAAATCTTAACAAACAAAGCAATGTCAGTCAAAAATATTTTTACCATGTCCAATATCGAGTATAACATGACAAACTGTCATACCAGTTATTTGGTGCCTATTTAAGACCATAAGGAACTTTTTCTAAATGAAGAGCTTTACCTTTAAGAATATTTTTACCAGGTGATGCCTTCATATATACTTCTTCGACTAGGTTTCCATTGAAAAAAGCATTTTTGATATTCATTTAAAATATAGGTCGTTTTCTAACAAAAGCTAAGGCTATTAAGATTTTAAGTGTAGTCATCCTGACAACTAGAGCAAAAGTGTCTTCATAATCTGGGTCATACTCTTGGGAATATCGCTTGGCCACTAATTTGACCTTATGTCTTTAAAAGTTTCATCACTCTTTGTTTTAATCTTATAAACCCACCTACAACCTATAGGTTTCTTTCCTTGTAAAATATCTTGAATAGTCCAAGTGTTAGCCTTTCCTAAGACTTTTAATTTTGCCCTCATGACTTATACCCATTCAATATGTTCTTTGGCTTGAGCATATGATGAATGTTCTATATACGAGTGTATTAATGCAATAAATGCCTTATATTTGGGAAAAAAGATTTGTAGGACACAAATTTATCAGGAGGTTTAGTGACTCTAGATGACCTTTTTTGTACTTTTGAATATTTTTATAGTGCACATGGAATATTGGATTCCCTACGTTTGGAGTATTGCAAACAATTGGTGTTCCTATGGGTTTGCTCTTCATTAATTATATTATGTTCGATATCTATAATATCTTGACCATCATCAAGGTCACATTCATAATCACAACTATCAAACTTTGAAGTCAATTTTATGAGAAAGGAATACTCAGTTACTTCCTTGGCCTTTTCAAAATAAAAAACTTTCCTTCTCCAAGAAGGATCCATTTCTTGACACATGTAATTTTTCATTTTTAATATCAAAACACCTATAGCCTTTTTTGGTTATCTGTATAACATAGGAAAGCACAAGGAATGACACAGGGAGAAAGTTTATCATTCTTGTTTGTCAAGACAAAATATTTGCATAAAAAAAACTCTTAATCTAGAGTAATCAGGAGTTAATTTAACAAGTTTTTCAATTCGGGTTGTATTTTTCAAAGAAGCTGACATTCAGTTAATGAGTTAGTTAGCAGTTAGGGCTGCTTTATCCCAAAATTCTTTTGGTATTTGGTTTGCTATCAATAAGGTCATAATATTTTCCATAATGTGTTTGTGTTTTCGCTCAGCCAAATCATTTTGTTGTGGTGTGGTAGGGCAAGATCTTTGATGTGTGATGTCATGTAAATTGAGATAATCCTTAAATTCTTTTAACAAAAATCTCCCCTTGAGTTGGTGCGAAAGATGAAAATATCATTTTGAAATTTATGTTTAACCATTTTGTGAAATGTTTAAAAATGCAAAAAGACTTTCAATTTATGTTTAAGAAAATAGATCCAAGTATGCTTAGAGAAGTCATCAATAAAAATTACATAATATGTGTATCCACCTTTTGATACAATTGGTGTTGGACCTCAAACATTCGAATGTATTAATTCAAGTGGCTTAGATGAAACAAAAGTTAAGTTCTAGCATGAAATGGTAATCTCTTCATTTTACCAAAAATATAATCTTTACAAGCAAAATTTTCAGAATTACAATTTTTTTATAAATTTGGAAAATATTGGATTTTGAATATATGCAAGTCTTTTGTACCATAGATCCAAGTCCAATTTTTGAATACTATAACAAAAAATATTCTTTGGTAATTCTAAAGAATCCATATAGTAGAGTTCTCCTTCTCTATGACCTTCCCCAATCAACTTCCCTGACTGACGATCCTGTAGCCAACAACCATGAGAAGAGAGGAGCTGTTATACCCATAATCAGATATTTGAGAGACAAACAAAATATTTAAATTTATTTTGGGAATATATCTAACTTTTGGGATAAAGATATTTTTTTGAGTTTTGAGAATTTTTGATTTTTTTTATTCTTTTTATTTCAAGAGATGTACCATTGGTTGTGAAAACATTTGACATACTTGAGTTGTTATGACATTCAGACAAACTATTACTAGTTGGGGTCATATGAAAAGAAGCACTAGTCAAGAAGCCAAGGAGAGTTACCGAGATCGGAAATGATGAAACGACTGTTCCGGTTAAGGCTTCAACTGAGGAAGATGCTTCTTTGAGAAGAGGTTGAAGAATTTCCATTAATTGCGCTATATATACATGTGTATCTTGATTGCCTTGGCCTTTTGCTTCGACTGATGCAACTTTCTTTTCATCTCTTTTTTTTAATTTGGGCATTGAGACATATAATGTTTCGGTTCATGACAATGGTGACAAATCACTCTCTTTTTGTCATAATCATTGCCTTGTCTACCGAAATGATGCGGTCTATAAGTGCACATATTATTTTTCGGTTTAGATACGACTAGAATGAAATCTTCTTCATTCTTTGGAGTATGCTTTTTTATCCTATTCTCCTCCATAGTTAATTCCTCAATAGTGTCAACAATAGAGGGAACTTTTCCTCTATGTAGAAGGGTCAATTTTGTTGTTTCAAATTTCGGCCTTAAACCATTTACAAATTGATAAAAATGTTCTATATTGAGTTGTTTTTGGCGAAGCTCGATATCTTCGGGACAATGTCACTTTGGCTCAAAAGGAGTCAACTCTTCCCAAAGTTCGGACAATTCATTATAGTATTCTCTAATACTTTTGTCCCTTTGGGTCATAGTTCGCACATTGTCTTGTAAATTGCACACATGTATAATATCTTTAAGGGAATACATATTTCTAAGGTATTCCTTAGCCTTATTGGCATGCTCAAACTTTGTAAGACTAGAGCATTTCTTGATATCAACACTATTAATTTGTCTTTTCATTTTTTCTCATATGTAGCTAATACCTTGGTTTTTTCTCCTTTCGGGGGGAGGTACCTCTTTCTCATTTTCAATTTTTGTGAGAATCAGTTTTGGTTCCGAATCGTAACTATCTACTAATCCCCACGATCCCTTCCCCCAAATGTGGTGCTTCATAATTGAAGCCCACATCACATAATTAATATCATTTAGTTTTACAGGCATGACAGTGACTTTATCATTGTCATCCATTCTTACAAGGGTGAGGGAGAGAGAAAAGAGATGAGAGAGAAAAAGAAAGAAGAGGAAAATATGAGGGAAAGGAGAAAGAGCAAGAACACAATCACGATTCTACGATCTTTGAGTAGTCAACGATCTTTTGAACCACTTCTTTTTTGAACTATGTAAGAACAAGAATACTTGAATCACGAATAAGGAGACAAATCAACTTCTTGCTAAAATGGCATGAAAAACAAGGCTGCAACTTTCCAAGATCTAGAAGCTTCCAAGCTCTAGAAGCTTCCAAGCTCTGATACCATGTAATAAAATGAAGATCTTCACAAAAGCACAAATGCTAACAAGTGTCTATTAAAGACACCTTAATGATAACCCACAAAATGCCACAAATGAGAGAACTCAAGAAGAAAAATAGTAAATTTATTTCATTCACATAAAATGCTTAAAAAGCATTCTTACAATGAGAGGGGAGTTACCCCTATTTATACACTTAAGAGAGAGGGAGAGAAATGCCTTATAAGAGTCTCTAAAGGAGTCGTTGGAGCTAGTCCGACGGATCTATTTGTAGCCGTTGGACTAGCTCTAACGACTCTTCAAACTAGTCAACATGAAAATGTTGACTAGTTTGAGTTTCATGTTGACTAGTTTGAGTCTAGTTAACAAAGAACTAGACATCCTAAAAAGATAGAAAAATAAATAAAGAAAAGGAAAAATATAAATAATATATAACTATATAAGTAATATATAAATATATGTATTATTATAATTATATATACCTATACATTTATGTATATAGGGGTGGCAATCGTGTCGGGTCAGCGGGTTGGCGGGTCAGAACACCTCAACACGAACCCGACCCGTTTATTAAACGGGTCGGATGTGGCAAACACGAACATGACCCATTTATTAAACGGGTAACCCGACCCGACACGGTTAACCCATTTAATAAACGGGTCGGATCGACCGGACACGATTACACGACATGGCGACCCGTTTATTAAACGGGTCAACCCGATAACCTGATAACACGATAACACGGGTTGCGGGTTGACGGGTTGTGGGTTGACGGGTTGCGGGTTGACGGGTTCGTGTAAACGGGTTGCGGGTTCGTGTAAACAGGTTGACCCACCCGCCTAACCCGTTTATTAAACGGGTCAGCCGGGTTGGCAGGTTGGCATACCCCTAACACGAACCCGACCCGTTTAATAAATGGGTTAGGCGGGTCGACCCGTTTACGACACGAACCCGTTTAAGCCAAACCCGAACCCGGCTAAGAAGCGGGTTGGTGGGTCGGGTTGGCGGGTCATGTCAGATTTTGCCACCCCCTATATGTATATACACTTTTTAACATTTAATGCATAAATAAGCAATTGTAAGCTGGTATAAAATTACTAAATCATGGTGAGGTAATCTAATACAAATCTGTCTATACTTGCAAAGTTATTGGGTCATTCTATCCTTAACTAGAGCTTATATTATCCAATCGAGATTTTCAATTCAAGTAAAATGTGGTCTAATGATTTTAATTCTTGGCTATTCCTAGAATGATAATTGGAAATAGAAACTATGATTAACTTTTGGTTAAATGATTATGAAGGAAAACCAACGTGATAAATTTTTTTCTCCGATTAAGCAAGCTGGGAAATAACTCCATGGGTTTGAAACCCGATAACTCTCCATCATGATACTGCTATGTATCATGAATTTACTGTTCAAAAGGTGAGACTAGAAATTAGTGCACAAATCTTCAAATAGGAGCATAGATGGTCTGGGCTTGAGTCTGTCCTAGTTGATCAGGATCTAATAATATTGCTCATGCTGTTACTTCTTCATGGATATGTTTTGTTATTTGAATTTGGTTTCCATATCTAGAAAGGAAACTCAAACCTGACCAACTGACTTTTTTTATATGCAAGTCTCCACTTGCAGGTGTGCATTGGCCATACACAAATTAGTTAAGGTCTGAATAGGACTTGGATTTACCGGTCCTTACAAGCTAACCTTATCTGATGTAGACTGTCCATTTATCCTTTCTGTAGGATCTGGCTTTGGTTCTGATCTGACCAACTACATTCTTACTTTTATGTGATTGTTTACTTTTTGGAAACAAAAAGGTGCCTTTAGTTTTCTGAGGGAAAGAGCCATGGGTGCATGAATTCTATGTTATTGTTATTGTTCATATGGATCTTTCCCAAACTGATGAACCAAAATATGTCCATTTTGTTGATAATCTTGAATTGATGAATATATATGCATTGGTAATATGTGATATCATACTTTTCTGGGAAGCACACCTAATTGTAGGCAAAGCATATCTGTATGCATTCCCAACCTTTTACATCCTGTCAAAAAGTTAATTTGTCTTTCATCTGATTGTCTTTTCTGAGATTTTTGTCTTGCCGTGGATTTATTCAGGATGGCTCTTGTAATGGCTTGCAACACTATGCAGCCCTGGGAAGAGACAAGGTAATGCATAATTATCTTATAGAACCATTGAAATGCACCTTTCTGAGGTCATTGATGTATTTTTTTTCAAGGTCTCTCATGTATCTGGTGGAATGTGTTCAATTTTTGTTCTTCAATTTCATTGCTTGTGTAATTAGAGGCACATTGCATTCATGTTTTGCAACTTGTTTGATATCTCCACCTGTTGGATAAACAAAAACTAGTTACTTCCTTGCTCAAGGAAATTAATTCCACATGTTTTCCATGCACTAAATAGTAGGTGTAGATATGTTTATTGTGGAATGCTTCAGTTTAACCTTCAAATTAGACAACTACGGTATTCCTTTTGCAATTGTGCAACTCAAAGATGGTGGTTCCTAGTACTTAAAGTAATGCCACTACCCTGTACAGTTTGAATATTATAGTGATGCCATCCAAGGGTGGCCTTCCCCTAGTATATATATATATATATATATATATATATATATATATATATATATATATACATATGGGGTAATGTTTGCTACCCTCGTGGGTAAGGAACCCCCTAGTGAACAAATATAATATTTTCATTTTTTTGCACATCTGAGTCCCTGACCCTCCAGGTGTGATGTACATATTAAGTTTAGTAGAAACTGACTTGGGATCATGTTTTTTTGACATATATGTCAGATTTTATGAGGGTTGAAAAATCAACGGCCTACAATGTACTAAATTTTGAAACCTAAAAAAACATATTTTTATGTCCAAAAACTATGATCCAAGAGTTGATTATTACTATTTTGACCATGCTGAACACATTCATGATGTCATTTGGACAAAGCAAACTCCACCAATGAGTTCAAGCTAGAGGGTTCCTTACCCTCAAGGGTAGCAAATGCTATCCTATATATATATATATATATATATATATATATGCCACCACCCTCTAGTGTCTGAATGCTATAATTATGCCACTCAAGGTTGGTGTCCGTCATGGTACTAATATTGCACTATTTCCGCTCCACAATGTTCTTGCCCTTAGTAAAATCTGAGTTGCTTGTTGCTGTCACAAAATGGTGCAGATTTCAATGCACTCCATGATGATCTCCAAGACTCAAAACATTATACATTTAAACAACAAACTTAAGTAATAAGATACGTATCAAAATGTAAATAAATAATTTCATTCATAATGGACATTAAAAGAAATACAAAATAAAATTACATTCAAGCCTTACTGCAATACACTCAAAGAAAAATAATGCACAATCCTAATACTACCCATCACTCTCTCAACCTTACACATTCACACACCCTTTATTTATAGAGGAGAATGAGAGAAAGAAGTAAAGGAAGTCCTCTCAATAGCCAACAAGGAGAGGAAGCGGATCAGGTCATACTGAACATGAGCGTTTTTGCTCATGCTGACATCGTGGCCATCCGATTTGCATTTTAAAAAGCTCAAAAGTCAACAAAACCACGAGGCATTCATCCAAAATGCAAACAGACGGCCATGATGTCAGCATGAGAAAAAACGCTCATGTTCAGCATGACCTGATCTGCGCCCACAAGGAGAAGCCTCCCAATGGCTAGAATTCTAGCCGTTGGGAGCTAGTCAAACAAGTTTGACTTAGTCCCCAATATATATGTATATCTCTATATATATATTATAATAAATATATATATATACATATTCTACGTATATAGAAATATATATATACGTATACATGTGAACATATACGTATATGCTATACTATGTACATAAGTATGTATATATACAAATAATCAATATACATATACACGTATGTATATACATATATTATACAAAATGATACATTTAACCTTAACAGTTGCTCTATGACTGTCCTTATTTTAGATTCAACATGTTCAGAGTTTTAGTTTTGCCTTTTGTCCTTGCAATACATTGACATGAGAATTGAGATGTTCTTTTTGTTATTTATGAACTCTCTCTCTCTCTCTATATGTGTGTGTGTGTGTGTGTGTGTGTGTGTGTGTGTGTGTGTGTGTGTGCACATACTTCTTTAGGATTCATCTACTAGTTAGTTTGAAAAGTAAATAATTTTTTTGTTAATTAAAGTTGTAATATTATTGTGGTGCTTAAACTTTTGTTTTGTGAGACTGTATCTGATATATTGCATACCACATAATTGTTATATTCAGCTGGGAGCAGCTGCAGTGAACCTGGTTGCTGGGGAGAAGCCGGCGGATGTTTACTCCGGAATTGCTGAAAGGTGTGCAAAATATATATTTTTGTGATCTTTGTTCTGTTCTTTTTTTTATTTCGTTTGATTTTTTCTAATTAGCCTATGTCTGGTTTTGGTGAAAATGAATTCCAATGAAAAATGAGTTCCTTGGAACTTCCCATTCAAATTCTGCAGTGTGTAACTAGAATGGGCACCTACATCTGCTGTTTAATTTCTGCTAACTTGATGGCAAATGGGCTCCTCAGAGCTGGTCCAAGATCATGTTCATGAAAGTATTTTGTGGAGTTCAAAGACAGCTTTCATGTCGTCCTATAACCAAATTGGTTCTTTTTATTTATTTATAGATAGGCTACCCTTGTGGTTCACTTTTATCCATTATTTGTTTTGACTATGTTTACGCAAATGGGGTTCTGTTCATTAAGCCTAATTCACTTATGTGCTGGTAAATTTCTCCTTCATTATTCTTGTATAAATGGTTGCACACAGTTTCTAGTTTGCGTATATTTAAATATTGAGCCCAACTCATGATTTAGTTGTTATTTCACATGAAAGACTACTGCTTATAATTCCCAGATTTGTCTCTACAACTGTAAACACTACATGCTTTTAGATTCCTTCTTACACATATGGCTGGAGCCTGTCCAAATGAACTGTTCTCGTCTGAAGATTACAATTGTCAATATGATTCTTTCACTGGTGCTTTTGCATTTTGGGGATGTGAAGAATGATATGGTTCTCATATTAAGGGTTTTAAAAACCAATTTTGCCTCTTAAGCATCTCTCTCTCTCTTTTCCTTGACAAACATTGTCTGGATTCCTGATTACATGATGATATGGGTTAGCTCATCTTTATAGTGGTTGGTCATTCATAATTTTTTCAGGGTTTGACAGTCAGATTTTTGTGAAGCAGATAACTTTTGCCTGTGCTTGAGATAATAGACGCGTAACACTCTTTTTCTAATATTTGGTTTCCACTGGACTCCTGTCTCATGATCAATTGAATATCTGTCATACTCAGATTTCCTAGTCAACTGTATCATATTGTCTGGGTGAACCCTTATACACAGATAAATGGGATAAGTGGGAACTTGCATTATGTGTTGCAGTAGAAAATTCCCAGCATATCCCATTTATCTAGATAGTGTGCATCCATAACCCCCTTGTAGGAAAAAGAAAGAAAAGAATAATGTCAAATTGGAGTATATAAAATAGGAAGATTCAAAAGTGAAGAAGAAAATGAACAAAGATACACCTGCCAAATTTAAAAAAGATAAAAAACTGAAATATTGGAAATAACAGTGCCTTTAAGCATTTTCTTTTGAGCATCAGAGCAGTTAAATATTGATTCTGAACACTAAAAAGAATGGGAGTTTTATTCCAGTTTCTCATGACACATATATATCAATCTGGTGATATTTCCTCAAAATATAAAAGCCAAATTCTTGTTATATTTGTGGAACCAGTCATTCTTTGGTACCAAGAAAATACACCTTTTTTTATGTGGCAGTTCTAAGAAAATATATCTTCTTAATTCTAGATCAATATTTCATGTCAAAATTGCATCTTAGCAATGCCGATGCATGGTTAAATTAGTCAGAAATTCAGTCTTGACAATATCTCAATGAGGGTTTTTCTTTAGAGACCTGATTTTTATGTTCACATTATTTCACCTGTTGCATCGTAAACAATTTTCCATAGTGTTGCTCCTTTCTCGCTTCCTGAATCCTCTAAAAATTTGAAATAATTTCTTGCGTATTCCAATTCCCATATTGCTTCCTGCTTCTGATTTCTGCTCTAGAAACAGTGTAAATAGCACTAAAAATTCATAACTAAATTTCTCAGAAAATATAGTGATAATGTTGTGATATTTTCATTTTTTCTCTATTGTTTTTTTAAATGTAATGCTTCCATACTATCACTGGTACTAGTGAATTTGGGTTAAAGTCAGCACTCGTGTGAAATTTGAAGAGTGTATTCTGGAAATAGTTCATAGATTGAGCACAGTATTTAGCCAACTCTTTTATTTTTTCCATTTTTTTTAAGACTTGCCTAAATGAAAATTGGATTAATCCAGAGTAATTAATGTGGTTAAAGGAGCAGTAATCTATGGTTCTTGTGAGGCAATGCACCATGTAATATTCTCTCCTTTTGCATGCCATATAAGCTGTATGATTTAAAGTGCGGTGATCCTAATTTATACTTAGGTCAGGATAGCTGAGGAATGTTTTTGTTGATAATTTCCCCATTTAATCATTCATGAATCATGATGCTTATCATCTCAAAATATTGACCAGCAAAATTCCTTTTTATTGTAAATCTCTTACTAAGCTTAGTATCTAATAATAAGCTGTTATTTTTATGGTAGAGTTTTTGACATCATGAGAAGGGATTCCCAAAAAGATCCTACAAATAACCCAAGTGCTGCACGTGCAAGGCTTCTGATTGATCAGGTTGGTTTCTATTCTACACACTGTGCTACTATTTAGTATTCTAGGCTCTGTTTGGGAAGTGGCTGTTAGAAAAAAATCAAGAGGAGCCGTAGACGGTTTCTGGAGATGAAGCTTTCTAATTCAACATAGTGTTTGAGAAAGAAAAATTGTTAAAATAGTCGAAACAAGAAGGTATTTCACATCAACCAACTGGTCTCTTTTTCCCACTTTGGTTTCCTTCTTGGGAAGGAGATAATTATCAATTCTTTAACCAAGAAGAATCTGATGGATTTTGGGAACTTTTGATCGCTAGAAGATAACAGCTGGAAGTTCTACTATTTTCCTTTCTCATGACATGTAAAATATGCCCTGTTCATTTTTTGTTTCACAAATGAAGATGGGCAATCAGCATAACCGTGGCTAGTGTTTGAATTGTAATTGGATTTATTTCAATTTTGTTGCTAGATACAACCAAGCATGTAAACAAGAAGTTGTCTTCAAACAAGATAGAGGAACAAAGAGAATTGGTAGCCTGATTCCTTGGAAGAATTATAAGGTTTCCAAACAAGGTCAATTTCCCATCAGTTCTTTCCAAATCCATTTCCCTCCAATTGGTTTCTGCCAAATCCTCTCAACTATCACCTCTGAAACCGAGCCTTAAACAAACTATGGACAGTTCCAGGAGCAACAACTCTGAATTGGTTCACTGTCTTACAGACCGATTCTATGTTAATTAATTCTTTCATCTATTCTCTCACGTCCATCTATATAAATTGCCATTATAAAAGAATGTGAAAGACAAACAATATATGCTATTGTGTCTGTTTTAATCTTTTTGGTAAATTGAATAAGAAGGAAATGTCCTGTTAGTTATTATTAATACTTATTTCTATTATCAGTGTGGAAGGGAAATGTAATCAATAATCAAGTGTGACTTGAGAAATGTTTTCCGTTTTAAAAGGTTCATTTCTCCTTTTTATTCTTGAATATGTGCAACATAGTGGAAGTATTTGATGTACCTTTTTGCTATGTAGGTGGACCGTAAATTAGTTAAGCAGACAGTTATGACATCAGTCTATGGAGTAACCTATATTGGTGCTCGAGACCAGATAAAAAGGAGGCTAAAGGAGCGGGATGCCATTCCAGATGATCAAGTGTTTGGTGCAGCTTGCTATGCAGCTAAAGTAAGGGCATAAATTAAATTTCTATTGACTTAACATTTATAAGTTTGCTTCACAAAAAGAAAAAAAAAACAGAAACAAATTATTGTCAAGTTATACTGTTAAATTTGTCTTTCATCTGCAATGTTCGTAAGGCAAGGAAACAATGTGGAATGATGAACAAATTTTTGTATTGAATAGACAACCTTGACTGCCTTGGAGGAGATGTTTCAAGCTGCACGTGCCATTATGAGCTGGCTGGGGGATTGTGCAAAGGTTTGTGCTTGTTGTCTGTTAATATGGTAATTCCTTGAAAAGTTCATGATTTTTAATTAACATATTATACCCGAATTCTTTGAACTTCTACATTCATCTGCCATCCTATGTCACCTGGGTGCGGGTATGGGTATGGGTACAGAGGGTACGACACAGCAATTCCAAAAAATGTGGGTACGGGGACACAACTAAACATATACTGACAAATATATATTATATATCTAAGATATACTGAAAATATATATTATATATTGAAAATATAATACACAATATAAATATAATATAGGACACGGCAAATGCCGTGTCCAGGACTCCAGGTACCAGTACCCATGTCGAGACGTGTCAACACGGGTATGGCACCCAAGGTGCCATGTCACGGTAACGTAGCTGCCATATGAACTCATACTGCTATTCATCAATTTATGGTCATTGTACGTTAGTGTTTCAGTTTTTGGGTAATTCTAGTCATATATTGGCAACATCATGAATGTTTTTAAGTTTAGAGCGAAAAGGCACAATTTAGAGGGTTGTATTTATGTTGCCTTTGGTTTCTAGATTATCTCACAGGAGCCAGATAACTTGTAGAATGAATATCTTAGGCATTTATCCGTAGTTTATTTTGAGGTGGGAATTTTTGGGCTTCACCATGACTAGGGGTGGGCATCGGGCCGGGTTTCGGACCGGTTCTTAACAGGCTCGGGTTTGAAGAGAAGCTTGTGGCCCGGGCCCATTAGCCCAATGGACCAATGTGAAGCGGGTCGGGTCCGGCCTGGACCGGTCCAAACCCATTTGTAGGTTATTTTTTAATAAAATTAATACATTAATTCTTAAATTACCAAAAAAAATGAATCAAATAGAAAAACATAAAATTAACAACTAGTAATAGTTACCCATTCTTAAATTAACAAAAAATGAATTAAATGTAATAGTTAATTTATAAAATTTTTATATTATTCAAAAATTTAATAAATAACTCGGGCCCATCGGAGCGGGCTCGGTTGCCCGCGGGCCGGGCCGGGTTTCGGCCCAGTACCTAATGGGCCCAGGCCTAAAATCATGGCACAAACCCAGGCCTATGATGGGTCAGCTTGGCCCATTGGGCCGCCGGGCCGGTTTCCCACTCCTAACCATGACTTAGGAAAGGCTTAACCACACATTTATTTCTCTATAAAAAAACTAAAGTAGATAGATGTATTGCAAGCTTGTAATTGTGTGCCCCGTTTTGCAGATTTATGATGCTTTAGTTTTCCTTATCATCAGATTGGGGATCTTCTGTGTGGAAACCTTTTTGGATTTCTTAAATTCTTTTATGTTTTTTTTTCTCGTGAATTCATAGGAAGATTGATACAAAGATTTGAAAAAAGTAAAGCTTCTCTGAAAGGAGCCTTACCTTACTAGGAGCTCAGAAAGTAATTGTGTAGGCAGTGCATGTTTCATTTGATCATGATGTTGCTGAAGTTTCTCTCTGTATTCGATACCTTCAATTGATTTCCAACTATTGAAATATTATGAAAGTTGGAAGGAATAAAAAATGTTTTTTTTTGGAAATATGAAAGTCATTTAGAATGGGACTTGCAGCATGCTTTTTGTGTACCCAAATTTTAGTGGATAATAGCTGGTTCACATAACTGTCTTGATGGCTAACTAGGTTGTATGCATTTATTGATCTACAAACATAAAAAATACAAATGGAAGAATACTGTGATCATTAAGGGTATGCTAAGAAGAATAATGATGTTGAGGAGTAATGCATGAACCAGTCCTGCTTGTTTGCTTGGATTCAATAGCTATTCAAGCCTCTGGTGAGGGCTAGATAAAAAGAAATTTTGAATTCTTATCAAACTATACTCTAACCTTCACCTATTTCTATTCTTGCTTCTAGCTTGCTGAACATCCATTGGCTGATACAAGCAGATGACTGAGTCTGCTCATGAGATGTGGCTATGTTGTAAAATGGCAGTCATGAGCTAGGTGACTAGGGTCTCTCCATATGGAAGCAGGCTAGGTCTGATCTTGATGGCTATGGAGAAAAATGATGAAAACTGTATAATAAAGTTGGTGAAAGGAAAACCAGTAACATCATATAATTGGCTATTAATTGCATAATATACGGGAATATTCATAACCAGACGTATCAAGAAGCATGGAATGATCATAATATGCCTAGGTAGAGATTGGACAAGACTAGGCTAGAGTTGGTATGCTGGGTGGAGACTAGATTAGCTAGTCCTTCACCTAGTTTTCTTGAAACTAGCTGAACAAAGCAGGCTTGACTAGTTGTCATGGGGTTCATCCTGACCAGGTTTCAACTAGGGCACTGCATATCTTATAGTTGAATAAGGAGTGTGGGATAATTGGTAGTTTGAGCAGAAATTACATCTCTCTCTCACTCGTATGTTCGACAATTATTGGGTCCTTCTCAAAGATTAGCATTTGGGATTTCTATTGCTACCCTGAATGTCATTTACAATATGGATGTGGAAAACCTTGATTTATTCTCCTCATTTGAGATCCTTGAGTCCCCTTTATTCCAAGCTAGCACCATGTTAACAGTTTGGAAGTCAGGTTGCTTTGTAGTAGCCAAGATCCTATGTTTGAAGTGGTTGTGGAATCTTCATCAAATGGTGGCTATTTTATTATGCTTGGCAGGTGATTTCTTCAGAAAATGAGCCTGTGAGGTGGACTACTCCCCTTGGGCTTCCGGTTGTGCAACCTTACAAGAAGAAAGGAAGGTGTCTTGTAAGCTCTCTCTCTCTCTCACCCATGTACAAAAAGTCGGTGAACAGTTTCTGCAAGAAGGTTTGTACCTTGCATTCTTAACCAGTTTCTGAAAGAACGAGAAGGTCTGGCTGAATGGAATAAAAGTTGTGTGAAGGATGTGAGGTTTAAAAGCTCTTTTTCTGCTAAAATGTTGCTCTCTTTGGCACTTGCGAGAACTGTTCACTTTCTATTTCACATCATGCATATAGTGTGCTTTCTCCATTTCATAAATTGATGATGAATTGGTGTTGCAGGTAAAAACTTCTCTTCAAGTTTTGGCGTTAAAAAGAGAAACAGATAAGGTCATCACTAGATTCTTCTTTACCTGAGTGTCTAAATGGAGTTCTTTAAATAATATTGATGTCACTCTCATCTTTGTTTGTGATATTGACTACATAATTCTACTACTCAGGTCATGATTAAGAGACAGAGGACTGCTTTCCCCCCAAATTTTGTACATTCCCTCGATGGATCTCACATGATGATGACAGCTGTTGCCTGCAAAAAGGCAGGATTAAAATTTGCAGGTGCATTTTCTTCTTTCATCTATTGACGTTTGGGCTGTTTGAGTTGGACTCTTAGTTTTGTGACTTTGCTTCAGGAGTTCATGATTCATACTGGACACATGCCTGCGATGTGGATGAAATTAACAGAATACTGAGGGAGAAATTTGTGGAACTCTATGAGCAGCCGATACTGGAAAATGTAAGCACAAACTTTTCAGAACCAACTTCCATATATGATTTGTTAAAAGTTGTGAAGGGCAATAAGGCAAAAAATGAGCCAAAATTCCATTTGAAAATGGCCGAGTGTGGGTGAGTTAGCTTCCATCATGTCAACAAACCTTTTAGAGAATGGAGCAAAAAAGACCAGAAGGCCAAGTTTTGAGTTTAAATATATCAAATAGATTAAATGTGTTCTGTGAGTCGATTGTCATCAGCCAAAGTTTTAGAAATGAATTGTTGATTCATTTGTAGAATAAACTGCATTATGTAGTCATTTTCTGCTACTGCATCATGTAGTCATTTTTCTACAACCCAAAATTTTGTGATCAGCTTAGAAAATGTGGATTCCTGTCTTTTCAAATAGCAAGTGTTCGCTCGGAAGATTCTTCTTGTTTATCATGCTGTGTTGCTGAACCATACTCATGCTGATGCAGCTCCTGGAGGGCTTCCAGAAATCATTTCCAAAGTTTAGTTTTCCTCCTCTTCCGGATCGTGGCGATTTTGATCTGAAGGAGGTTTTGCAGTCAACTTATTTTTTCAACTAATTTATATCCACACCAATTCTTTCTCAAGGGTGGCGAGGGGTGGGTACCTGGCTCTGTATGATTGGTCCAATTCTATTTCTGCCGTCACAGTATAAGATGGCAAAATTTCATTCTTTTCTCTAAGGCCTCACCAATGGAGAGATGAGCCTTGCATAGTCTCTGCCACTGCTGGGCATGCTGAAGATGAATGTAAATAGCACCTAGAGACACCTCTTCAAGAAGGTAAAAGACGTCCGTGACTGCAATTGTACATCTGCTCGTATGTCATTGACCAAAGAGGTATGCCTCTGGCATTGTATCTCAATATGGGTTGCCGCACAAACCTTTTTGTGCTTGGTGTCTTCACCTTCCATCTAGTGCCCATTTTTCATTTTGGAGGAAAAAACAAATTGTATGTCAAATAGAGAACATATTACCTACCATAGCTACTGTTTGGAATGGACAGTGCAATAAAGACGTAATGTTGTGTAGTACTGACCGAGTTTCAGTTGTAATGTTATGTTCACCGAGTACTAGCATATTCGCTATTGTTGATTTTCCTTAATGCAATCAGTGGCTTGATTTTCAGCATTCCTGCGAGTAATGCACATCGGCAGGGTTATGTATGTCTGAGAGAGAGAGAGAGAGAGAGAGAGAGAGAGAGAGAGAGAGAGAGAGAGAGAGGTGATCTGAATCATCTACCATAAGTTGCAGCAAAAGACCCTGGATTTGCAGGAAAAAGTCCTTTAAACTTTGTTTTCTTACAGGGAGTTGCGTATCTGGCTAAACTATCATTCAAAATTTCATAGTTTGGTGATGGAAATATCTATCACCAAAGAAAAAAAGAAATTCTGCCTTCTATTAATTTCTTAAAATCATTAAGCAAGAAAGGAGGAAATATTAGCAATTCAATGTCATTTTCAAAAGTCTCTCTCTCTCTCTCTCTCTCATACCCATAGAATCAACCACAGTTAATTTCAAACGTTGGCCAACAATTTCTTTCTTTTGAACTTGACATGCTATAACAACGCCAACATGATCCGTATGGACATTATTTCTATACATCGTCATGCGTTGGCTCATATCCATAGCTTCCCAATCCCATCATTTGCACGCCATGGTTTCCATCTTTTTTTATTTATTTTGAGCAAACTTGAAGTTAAAACACCGTACTGATATGCAGTTCAAGCTTTGAGTTGAGCTGGCTTTACAGAAGTGCAGTACTTAGGGCTGCTGATCGATCGCGTTGACCAGATCTGAGCTGGACTATCCAATTGGACCCTCATTTTGGCTTTAATATGATATATACGATTAGCTTACATATGGACCCTGTCAGGATATAAAATTTCAATCCATTACCAAATCCAACTCGAGTTCCGGTTACTATTCTGGTACTTTTAATAATAATAATAATAAGACTTAACAAGATCTGATTCATACTCTGTAGCTGAATCTGAAATGGTACTGCATAAGTTGGTCCAGTTAGACAGTCCCAGAACCTCAAAGTTAGACTGACACAGGTCTAACCCGTTCACAGCCCCGGCCCCTGCGTGGGAGCAGGGTTGCAGAATACTGAAAGAAGCATATATTCAAATTTGGTCCTGGGGAACCTTGAGGCTTCACCAAGGGTTTAGGAAAAAAAAAATATTGAGTAGAAATATATAAAAAAAACTATAAACCAACCACCTTAAATTTTCCTACCTAAACCAATGACATGATTTAGTGTATCAGCAGTGAGGGTTGACATAATGCATCCCAAGCTTAGTGATTGCAGGCCATTGGAGCACTTCGGCAATTACTAGTCCAAGCAGGGTTTCCAAGAGTGGCAACTTATAACAAGACTAGAGGATCCATTACAAGCTTGACCAAGAATGCTTGACTGTTTAATCCAAAAGCAGCAATGAGGAAGAAACAGAAAGGCCGAAAGCCTCCCACAACTTAGAAACTGGACCAGAAGACGTACGCCTTTAACACCATAATACACGCAAAAATCTGAATGAGTCCATGATTTTTTGCAAAACCCAAAATGAGAACTTTGGTCGAGGTAACCTTTTCAATGTCTACCTGTATTCATTAGCTCTTATGTACATCTTTAAGAACCAAAATCCAGATGTTACAGCCGAACAAGAATACAAGTGTGCTTATGATTGTGATTCGACATCTCATTTCATGTGTAATATCACGTAGTTAACAATAAATAATTAATAATTAATTAAATAAATAAAAAAATATCAAATTCTGAATTTTATTAGATAAGGTAGTTAACAATAATTAGGGTTTCTAAATGGTGGCGTCACCCTCTAGAAGAACCCCATTTAGTTGATTTAGAAAGGGGTAAGTAATTAAATAAGTAAGTTGAAAAGTAAAAAAAAAAAGAGATTTGAAAAGAAGGGTTGGAGATAGAGTCCCATATGAGAAAGCTCTATCTCCAGCCCATATGGAAAACCCTGGAAAACCCTAGAAGAGCATCACCCTTGGAGGATCCCCTCTAATATAAAAACTCAAAAAAAAATATGAGAAAGAAAGAAAGAGGAAAGAAAAAAAGAAAAAGAGGGAAGGAGAGAGAGAAAGAAAGGGAAAATCATGTGATAGGAGGAGGAAAAGAAAAGAATGAAAATAAGGAAGGTGGAGACAAGTCTTCTTTCTCTCCGATCGTTTGATACTTTTTCTGGTCTCTTTATTAAACTTCAACAAAGGTATGAGTTTTTTTCTTGATTCGAATAGGGAGAACTAGTCTAAATTAGATTTATGTGGAGTTTTTAGATCAAAACCATGAATCTAATTCTTTTTGCATGTTCAATCAATGTATCGATGCACAAGAGTAGGATCTATGATTTTTGAAGTATTCATGACTTGTGTTATGTATTTCAGATTCAAGCTTTTGATTTCATGACAAGAACGTGCGTTATACGTGTTTATATATATATAAGATTCGGCCTATGCAAATCATAGCCACGGTTCGGGCCAAATTTGACCCAAACCGGGTCTGCCGCAGTATCCCATATATATACATATATACATGTATATATATGGATGAGTGAGTTTTCGGCTAGGGATATCCTTAACCCATGATGGACTGGTTTGGATCAAATCTTATCCAAACCAGACTGTCACAAACTTAGCAGATTGATTTTTTTTTTTTTACTGTTGGAGTGTTTTTGTTTTGGACTGTCATTAAGACATGATCACATAGATTAAATCTTCGGCTTGTACATACTTAAAATTTTGTCCTGTACATGTATTAAATTTTTGGCCTATACATACTTAAATTTTTGGCTGTGTACATGCATTAATTTTTTAGCCTGTACATACTTAAATTTTTAGCATGTTATATGGCTGATTTTCACCCTGTACATAATTGAACTTTTGGCATGATATATGGCAAATTTTTAGCCGGTACATGACTGAATTTTTGGCATGATATATGGCAAATTTTTAGCTGGTACATGATTGAATTTTTGGCCTGATAGGTCGAAAGAGAGAGGGGAGGCTGAGGGGAGTTTCAAGAACAAAGCCCTCTGCTAAGGTCGGAAGCCCTATAGTCGAGTCTCTTTTCCCTATTGAAGCTATATCAACATAGCCAACTAACAAATCCGAATACTCATCACTTGTAAATAATTGGTGTAAGAAATTCTCACTGATCAAGTGCGATTAGTCAAACCCATGTAAAAATTAGGAATTCCTCTTCCAACTCATCCCAGAATGTGCGTTATGGCAAAAAACAAGAAGAAAACCACGAAAGGAATTTGTCCAATAGTAACAAATGGTGCCTCCACAGGTTGACATCCGATCCAACCTATTAGTAAGTGATCCACCAAAAGCAACCAAAACATTCCTTAGTGAATCAGGCAAAGACTTGAACTATGCATATACATACCTTTAACGAAAGGTAGAGCCAACACAGATATAGAAACTGGTGCAATTGCGGCTATACCTCCAGCTTTATCAGGTATACTGTGAAGAATGGCATGGATCAGTAAGAAATATCATTTCAACACAATATGAGGCGGGGTGGGCAGGTATATAATTGTCGGGATGCCCCAAAACATTAAGAGCATAAAAAATCCAAATTGAAGAAAAGATGGTAGAAGCTACCTGACCTGCAAGATCCTTCACATAAAAATAAGGGTAAGGAGCAATTTTATCCATCTCTGAATGTACACCCAATAGATTATTTGATCCATATGATGCAATGCGAACAAATGAAAAAGACAGGTGCCTACTAAAAGAAAGAGGAGTAAATGATAGGGACTAAAAAAACTATTTAAGGTGACATTGTTCACGGAGAAACCACTGCAAAGCCAAGTCACTATGGTATCTCCTACTATGGTATGGCGCTAGCTAAGCCTGTAATTACAGTAGCTCCCCAAAAGCTCATCTGACCCCAAGGTGGTATGCATCCTGTAGAAGCTGTTACAATCATTAATAGGAAGATTACAACTCTGAGACACCGAACAAATTCCCTAGGACTGCTATAACTCGCATATATAGATCACGAAAAAGATGATATATGGCAGATTTTTGGCCTGTTATATAACCAAATTTTTGTCTTATCATATAACTGATTTTCAGCCTGTCACATGACAAATTTTTGAACTGGTTAAATACATTTTCATGTGACGGTTTATGTATGTTATTATAATACTGTTCATGTATATCATTATAAGACTGTTCATGCTTTATAAAATGTCATAAAATGCATGCTTTTATATGGCGATCATGCCTTATGAATGTTACTAAAAACATGTTATATGACTGATTAGGCATGCTTTTATATGGTTGTTCACGTGTCATAAAATGTCACAAAAAATATATGGTTTAAGAGACATCACATATGTGCAGAAAACAACTAAGACTACACATGGTCATCGGCTGAGACTGTGATGGCTTTGCCTAAGCCCAGCCGATTGCCAATGGGGTCTTAGTGCTATCCTATGTATGGGACAACATAGCTTCAGGCTCGATATATTTTGATTGGTATCCTGAGCTTGCTCGAATTGACAAAAATACTTGTTATTTTCATATGATTATGAGATTTAATACAATGATGACATAAATATGGATTTTATGTACACGCAAATTTTGAAGTTTTAATGTTGTTGGATTAACATGATCGTGTGCACATTTGCATGTTATATATGATATAACCATGAAAACAAAAATGTATATTCCAAGCATGTATTCATATGCATAAGATATTTGTTATTCATGTACATTTGCATTGTGTGAGAATGAATGTACATTTGTGGGCATGTTGTATGATTGCATAGTTACATGTTCACTGTGGTTTTTGCATGAGATGCATCGGTGGTTCGAATGTGAACCGGTGTAGGTTATGTGGGCTATGAGCAAGTATTGCTCTAAGTTTTATTTTATGCATTGAAAAATTCATTTAAAACTATTGATTTCTGAACTAATTTCACTATTAAATGTTGTAACGGGCTGATGTTCCGTATTGTATTTTACACGTTGATTTTCAAAATGAATATTGTATAAAGAATTTATCTTTTGATAAAAAGATAAAAGAGACAAAACAATGTAATTAATGTCTCTTCTTGTATATCTCTTCCACAGTGTGAAAATTCTGGATGACAGTTTTAGAGAATCGTGAGGATACTAAAACTCTATGTGAGATTGTGCCTCTAAACCTTTATGGTACTTCACCTCTCAACCACAATTTTAAGGAGTTTTTGACACTTTGCCTAGAGGTAGTGTGTAGACATAGTTGTTGTTTTGGTATACTAAGAAAGTGATATCAGTGGATGTTGATTTTCCTGGTGTCCCGACATTAGATGTTGATTTCTAATATTAAGATAGATGATGCTGATTCCTGATATCGATCGAGAGCCAAGTGTGAGACCCAATAATAAAATAAAAATTATGTGTTAAGCTATAAATAGAGACCTAACTTGAACATAAAAAATTTGTTGTGCCATTTTGATTATCTATAGGTTTTAATAAAAAGTGAAACTAAGTTTGTGTGTATTTAATATGAACATACATAAAAGAAAACTCTGATAATAATTTAATAAGTTATTCATGCGCGTTCATTGATATCATGCATATTTACTGTTATGCATTAGTTCATACAATTTTACTTGTTTTATTCCTTGTTAGTTATCGTTAATGCATGATTTCTGATTCTAAATGCTTAAATGGTAAGTGAATTATAGAATTGTTATAGTTATGTTCCTCTAAAAATATTACCTGAATTTGATTTATGCTTTTCTTGCCTATTTGAATTGCCCATGAAGACTCTGCTCTTCTTACTGGAGTGACTTAGAAGGTATCAACAGATAGATTTGACTCAGACTCGATCCACATTAAACCTGATTCAGATATGGTTGGTGATAGAGAAGGATGTCTGATTAGAATTAGAGTCGATCTAAAGGGTCAAATTAGTATATGGAGCTTTCATGCCTGACCATGGTCCAACTTGATTTTCAATTAGTATCAACAAAATTTCAATGTAAAAAAGAAAAAATATATTATTTTATCATGTATGGGTGGGTTTTTCTTATAGTGGGTTCAATGGGACCCAGGTACAAACCTGATAATAGGGTTCAGATTTGGGGTGCAAATGGGTCGGAAGATCTTGTCAAATCAAAATATGAATCCCAAATGCAAACATATGATTCAAATCTAGATTTATATATGAATAAGATATGATGAAGTATGAATCCGAATCCAAAATCTATGTGGTAATACTTGATCTGAAAAACAAATAGCCATTTACATGTAAAAAAAATCAATCAGATGGGATTGTGATTTGAATCAATTCTAGATCCGACTTGAAATATTGATATGAATGTGACCCAAATTCAATAGTAATCCAATTGAACCGATCCAAATCCGATCTGAATGCACTTTCAGAATCTATTTAAAGGATTCAATCCAGAAATAACATGTCAGACTCAGATCATATATCTAGGGGTGTCAATGAGACCCGACCCTAACCAAACCCTATAGGGTCAGGGCATGGTGATAAATAATTAGATCCGATTAAGACCTGGGTCCGGACACAAAGGTCGATTAATACATAGACCAAATTTTATACCAGACCTGGACCTGATCCAAGTTTCAATTAAGACCCACAAATTTTCAATGTAAAAATGATAAAAAATATAGTTTTACAGGGTCTGGTTCATGTAGTTCTTATCAGGTCCAGGTATGGTTTTCGTATAGTGGACCCGATTAGACTCGGGTCTGGACCCAATACCATAAACAAAAACTGGGTCCAAGTCTGGTTCCACCTGGGTCTGAACCAAACCCTACCCGTTGACACCTCTACATATATCTGACCATATCTGAACTATTTTCAGCCCTATTTCTGATCCACTCGGGTTAAAATCAGGTTAACACCACTAAGTGGCTGTGAACATCCCAAGTTGGAGGAACTTCATGAGTTCAAAACCCACTGGTATGGCCCCTTGTTTTGAAGCCAAAGCTGGGTGTGATCTAGGGTTTTTACACGCGACTGAGTGCGATGGTTATCGCTGATTATAGGAAAAAGAAATGATGGTTATTAGCAATTTTTTAATCCTCAGTACAACAAAGGAGATTGGGAACCTCTGTTTGTCAAAGTTACGAGGGTAAAAGCATAATTTGCAAGGATTTTTCAACTAGTTTTTTTTGAAAAAATTACAAAAATATGCCTAACGTTTGTGATATTTACAATAACATGACTATTTTTCTACGAACGGGGCCCCACTTGAGTTTGAAAAATAATTCTCAAACACAGGACTCTAAAGCCTACCATGGTTACTTTTTGGGGAAATGACTGTATTACCCTCTAAGGTCCAATGCAATCAAGAGGGCGTGGTACTAACTGGAACCTAAAGTGAACTAAGAGGGGCATCAGGAAAATTCTTGCTTCAAGTTGTCAAAGAGTAACCGACTCTAGCAATGCAAACACAGCTAGTTCTGAAATGGCCAAACAGGTCCATGTCTAGTGTCTTTGTGTTCCCATGAATCAACTTGGGCAAGTCATCATGCTTTCATGTTGAATCTGAAATGAACTATCAAACAATATGATTCAGGAATCCCAAGAGTTAAGGGTTCCCAATTTCCACATTAACAACCAAACCTCCGCAATGCAGGCATTGAAAAAAAGGAAACGTAAGTAATACCAATCCAGGAGCCAGGGCCTCACAATGTCCAAAAAATCCTTTTATTCCAAACAACAGATTTACAAGAAAGCTGCATATAGAACAACATCCTGATTAATATTTACCCAATATTTTGCATTTAAATATCTTATTTTGAAACTTCTTAAGTTAATATTCGCTGTTGAACCGGCCAAACCTTCCTTGAAAACCATGATTTTCTTTGTGTTCAGCTGATTCCATCTGAATCGTATGTACAGAAGAAGGAGACCATCCTAGGCCCGTGGAGAAACCTCACTCTTATTGATCATGGAGTAGGCATCACTGTATATGGCCACCACGTTGGAGAAGACGGCAAGCACAATCATAAAGACTGACAAGAATTTGTCCCGCTTTGTTGCAACACCATGAGGATCCCTACGCGCCAGCAAGGAAGCAGAGAGAATGATTAGGACCAGAAATGATAAAATAAAGAAATCAAATTTTAATTATGAAAAATCAGAACACTGTCGTGAATCCCTTCAATGAAAATCAATATCTTGATCAAACAGCATTGTCAACTGAAATTCAAGCTAAATTGTTTAGTGGATTACAATAAGAAAACAGCCAGATCCCAATCTATCAAATATCACTAAGATCTCAAGGCATGTGACTTCAAAGGCAGAAGTTTAAAAAGTTCCAAGATTTTCATCATATCATGAGTTTCAAAACAAGACAGGTTAACAGGAATTTTTTAAATTTCCAGATAAATAGAAACAAGAAGAAAAATTTTCCAGTATTGTATAATTGTCTGTGCCGCCATCACAAGCATGGACGTGATGGGCAAGAGTGTCCTGGTAAGACCACGATAAATACTTCATTAATTTCTATTTATTTTTGCCTTTGAAACTTGCTTTTATTTGCTGTATTTCTTTTGAAATTGCTGACCGCAATGCAAGCCAACCCAACTGGAACCTAGGACAAGACCAAACCTAATTAATCCTGAGTCCAAGTCAGGCAGGGGACAATTATGAAGACCCATTTTGACTCAGACCTGACAAGAGAGATTATAGGTCACCTCGACCTGAACCAGAAAAAAAAAAACCCTTCGCAGAAACACCAGCCCTTACTGCAGTCGCTCATCTGAACAGGTCTGATCCCTTCACCAACAGATTAGCACCTCGCACATCCAGCTGATGCTTCACCCAGATTGGAACTTGCATTAAAGACATGATTCCATCAATGGCTAGGCATGAGTGGGGATGCAGAATCAGACAACAAGACATGCAACCCTAGGACACTAGATGATTCATTTTAGTAGAACATAACAAGTAGATGTGGAAAACTAATGGGAACTTTAAAAGCCATATATAATGAGCAACTTGTCAAAGACGCATTACTGAGTTCTTATCTAAGACCAGTCTTTTTATACTTTCGAGAAATAAGAGATAAACCAAATAGAGAACAAAATCAGTAATTATGTTTTCCAACTTCAAAGAAGGAAAGTACCGGAGTGCAATGGCTGCAGGGAAGATGAAACCAATACAAACAGCAGCAGTTGCTCCTGTGAACTGGAATGCGTCCCAGATGCTTGGTATGAAATTTGCTCCCAGAAAGATCATTCCAATAAGTGCCACAGTGATCAAAGCAAACCTACGGTTATCCAGTACCAGGGGTCTTGCAGATGGAAAGAGAAGTCCATCCAAGTTGAGCCGAAGGGCAAAGAAGATGATAGGGAAGACAAGCATCAGGTGAACAGCATAGCTAACACGGACAACGTCATTCAAGATTGAGCTGTAGCGGATCCCAAGGTTGGCATCAAAGTTAGCCAAGACATCATCGAGAGTGGCCTCCCCAAATAGAAGGAAACCAAAGAAGCTGGTTGCAATATAAACTGTGGAGCAAAGCGCCAGTGAGGTACGGACTATTGAATGCATTTGTGAAGGGTCCTCAAGCTCATTCTCTATGCTATGGACTGCACATCAACAATGGGAGACATTCATAATATGTTACATGACAAAATAAGACTAAGAATAGATGATAAAACAATGATCCGATTAAGAATCAGTGGTCTTAAAAGGTTAAAAAAGATTAGAATTTGCACTAAATTGGCATGAAAGATGCTAAATCATCCAAATTGAAGAATAATTGACAAGAAAACACTGCAAAAAAACGGACTCCAGATCGGCCATTTAGGCTTCTTGTAAACAACTGTTTTACATTACAAGCAAGCACACAATTTTTGGAACTTGCAAAAGCAAACATCAAAGAAGCCTTATCATTTGGAAACTGAAAGATTATTCTTCATTTTCATTTTTTTTTCTCAACAACCTAAAGGCAAGAGACAATTAGGGACAAACTTAACCTTAAAATTGTTCAAACAATGTAAAATGGATACTATGGCTTTCTCAAAAGTACTGTAATATGCACCAAAATAAATAAATGAAGTTTTATTTCACTAGAAAGGTAGCCGGCAAACACAAGTAATTCACTTGACTAAATGCCACAAATAGTTCAACTTTCTCACCATTGTAATGGCAGATGTAAGCAGTAACCAGAACAGGAACAACTGTGAAAAGCTTCCAGATGGATGACAAATTGGTAACATGAGGTATCCACCTAGGCATTGCTATGCTCCCGTTTAGCAATTTAACGATAGTAATGCCAGCTGTTATAACAACAAAGACCACAGCAAGCGCTACTGACAATGCAGAAGTAAATCTCAGAGAATCTGAAAATAAAGAAAAAAACCATTTATGTCAGAAATTCATCATAGTCCATACTATATTCATCTCTTTCTATCAAATAAAAAAATGTCTTAAGAAACAAACTTAAAAATAGCAATAATTAACACTGTATGAGATTACAACTTAAACACAACACTGAAGATAGCATTCAAAGAAACTGCGGAATTCAGACATGTTGGACAGGTTCATCAACTATAAACTACATTTCACAATGAAAGTTCAAGTTGCCACAGCCTATATCAGAATCCCTACTGTGTCAAGTACTGGATCAATTAGAGCTCGGGATCAAATCCAATTAGTCACTACCCTGGGCTGTGTTTATGATCCCAATCCTCAGCCTGCTTCACACAGATCTACTATGACCTGGAGGTTTTCAACCATAGTGATCGATACGTGTCTCATAATCGATGAGAGCTTATCTTGGGAATTTAAAATGATGTGGTTTTCTCAGAAAAATCTAGGGGGACTTTTAAATGATGATGATGGTGATGATAAAGTCAAAATCTCTGAATTTATTAAAAACTATCATGATAATAATATGACTTCATTTTTTAAGTTTTTCTTTAAATGTCAAGTTATCCTCCCATTTTTGTTGATTAACAAAGGCTTAAAAAACATAACAATTCAGCTTATTGCAAGACTTGGTAAAGATGGTTTTAACCAAACCCAAAGGTGAGTGTCACTACAGGATTCTATTTGTAGCTTTCATGCCACCACTGATCCCACAATAACTATTAATTTCGCTTAATGAAAGAAAGGAAGAGCAGATATATCTAATAGTTTCATGTGTTAATCTAACATATGAATAAATTTGCTCATAGGTTAAAAATTTTACATTCAGAGCATAGGCAAAGAAGGAGAGAACGTCCACATGTTTTCCAACTTGTGAAAGTCAAAATTTTACATCAGAGCTTTATTTCAGACAATTGGAAAATGGACACATACCCACACGTTTAAAGGATGCCAATGGTGCAAATATAGCTAGAGTTGTAACTAGCAAAACAAATGCACGCCCATTCCACCAGTGTTCCCCGAACCATCCTTCCAATACACCAGAGTGATGCACACCGCCTGAAGATGTTCCAGAAAGCACGTCCCCTGCAAAAGGAATTGCGAAGAACAGATGAAACTTATCCCAGTATGCGATGACTAGGAAAAGCAATTCTGAACAGTACTCATGAAACACTGCTTGATGCAATGTAAATAAATAAATTCTTACTGGAATAACATGGGATTATAGAAGTATAATATTCATCAGATGACATGCACAAAGGAGTTTGACTCATAAAAAAACCGAGCCAAGGGACCACCTAATAAATTATCAGGAGAAGAATTGTTGACATGACATATGACTATATAAAATAGCAAAAAACAAAACAATATACCTAAGATCTAAAAAATTGACCCGAAAATCAGATATTCCTTTTCACGGACTGGTAGAAGAAGCTTATTGGAAGGAAAATTGGTGATTGGATATGATATCTGCCTTCACAAATAGAAGTTTAAGTGTCTTTTGAGAAACAATGTAGAAAAACACACAAAAACTTCACCCAGGAAAATGTTTTGATTGGTCCAAAAGATATCTGAGATGAACATCGTACAGTCAGTAAAATTCGTGATACACTATCATCATATCAATTCTGTCAACATAAACAAAGACATATTCATGACCAAGTGTCGGAGAAAATTAATAGCTTGAGTGATGGATCATCACAGCTCCCCCATTAACATGGAATACTTGCCCATAACGAGTAAACACAAATAAACCTACAGAGAATAACAACAGAATTTGAAACCAAATTCCACGATTACTAACACATCTGACAAAAAAATTTATAGAGAAAGGTAAAAAAGAAATAGCCCAAACAAAGTGAAGAAGAATAGTAATGGATTATTACCTATAATGATCAGGTAGACAATCAACACACCCACATTGTTAATAATGACGCAAATCTGCAACAACATCCTCCCAGTTCTCCCAAAAGCTTCCCCCATAAGTCCCCCATACGAGACCGTATTCCCTACCCTGCTGAACCTCAACAGCATATCGATTGAGGCCTCTGTCAAAAATGCCATGAAGATGATCATCGCAATTCCAGGACCAAGCCCAAGAATCTTCATGGTGGCAGGTAAAGCCATGATCCCAGCACCGACAACTGTGGTAGAGAGATTGAACACAGCACCAGCATATGAAGCCCCATTGAATCCGTCCAATTCTCCCTCAAACTCGTCCTGTTTACGCGGAAGCAGAGGAGCTTTCTCATTCACCACTTGCTTGCTCTTCCTTGATTTGTTTTCTTTTGCAGGGGCCAAACTTCCGATTGTCATCCTACTTTGCTTGTGTTACCTAAGAAACTGAATAAAAAAATGAAACAAAGGAGGGAAAAAGATGAATACTCCGGAAAAAAAACAAGTTTTTTTTCTTTGTTTGGTTTCCAATCTACAGTTAATGTGAGATATACCCTATTTCACAGGCTCTTAGTCCCAACAAAATTTATCCGAAATCAGAGAAAAACGAAAATAAATAGAAGAGCACAGATAATAACTAAAATCCAGGAAGGGCAAAATGAACAAATTAAGAATTGAAAAGGAGGAAATTAACAATACAAAAGTTCCAAAAACTTCACAACTTTGGTAGTTTGAAGAAAAAACATCACATATAAAGAACTTCAGCTAAAGAAGAATTGGCAACCAAAATCACGATTTGGCAACCAAGAAGCAACGCGACATTGTGATTTGAAGAAATTTGATCGAATTTCTGCAATTGGAATGTCAAGAAACTACAATTAAACAAAGAAATTTCATAACCACACAAAAGATCAAAGTTAACGCCAATTCTAAATTCTAAAATCACGAACAAATTACGGGAAAAAAACGGAAAAGGGCCAACAAGCAGAAGCAGAAAACTGTACCTACAGATGCACCAAAAATCACAGTCACGGAAAGATCACCGCAACCAGAAAACTGTACCTACGGACGCTCGATTGCTCAAAGATTTCACCGCCTCCGTTCGTTCAAGCAACCAAAATCCCTCCAAATTAGACCAAACCAAACCTTGATGACGAACAACCCTAAAACCCCAAAGATGGACACTCGATCCAAGAAGATGGAAATCCAAATTCAGTAATCCGAAAGCCTTCAATCCACGAATTTATCCAACAAAGACCCGAATCCGAGCGATAACAAGAAACTAAAACCTATATATCCACATAAAATCTGAATCCCCAATACCCAAGATGGGAAGAAAATCACCGAATCGCCAAACCCTGAGATGGGCTGAGAATCAAAACTCAGAACCCAAAAAAACCGGAATTCACAAGAGAGAGGAAGAGTCCCAAATAATAAATATGAATTATGAGAGAGAGAGAGAGAGCTTGCGTACAAAGTAAGAAAAACGTGCGTACAACAGGCGATGAAATCTTTTTTGACGAAAGGAATTGACCAAACGAGAAACAGCCAGCCAATAAGGAACCGTCAAAACAGAAAAAAACTTATATAATTATCACGCCGTCTTCCGAAAATGATTAAAAAATTAGCAACGAACCAATGATCATCTAGAAAACAAGCCATTCGTATCATCGCTCCACGTCCACGATGAGAAGGGCTTTTCTGTAATTTTAAGTGTTGTGGCAGGAAAATGATCACAGAGCTTTTTGTTTCGTGTACGCGGCGACGTCACGTAACGGTTTTCCTCTTTCTAAATTCACAAATTTTCTTTTTTAACCTCATGCACTATATAGTATAGGGAACAGAGACAGAGGGCGTGATACTGATTCTTTGGTGGAGAGGGAGAGAAACATCAGACATGCCGACAAACGAATAAAACGGCAACTAAACGGCCGTTAATTTCTCATGAGAAATTTAAAGTCATCATAACTTTTAGCGGCAGAATCGTTTGCCAAAATAAAGCACGTATAAAAGTTAGAAAACTAAAAACATAAATATCATGATAAACTTACCAAAAATTGTGGAAAATAAAGATATAGTGATATTTTGAAGTATGACCATATTCTAGCCGTTTAAAATAGCTAACAGAATGCCACAATATTTTCACGATAGTTTTGAAAATATCGTGAGATATTTGTCACGCTGAACAAGGGAATTGGTGGGGCCGCAATATAAAAAATGGTGAAACCGACAAAATGGGGATGGTGGTAGTGGGATCCACAGTTAGCAGGAATTTCAGAAAAGGCGGTACCTGAAATGGAATATCAGGTAAAAGTCAGGAAATTACCCTAGCATTATTGGTGTTGTAAAAATAATAAATATTCATTTACAAAGAGACAAAGTTCATAAATGCAGGGGGGAAGAGCAGAAGCTTGTTTGATGGATCTGGTATCCGACCCGGTCCGAATAACGCAAGAAATGGTTGTGAACTGGGCCAAACATCTTTCTCCTTTCTATACTGGACACCTGGACCGACGCAAACTTGCTTCAAGTAAATAGAAGAACAAGAAATAAAGAGAATGGGTTTTGCATTTGGTTAAGATCCAAATCCAAAATCTTAGGATCGTTATCCAACTCCAAGAGAAAATCGAACTTAAACGAATTTTCATTAAATTAGAACTTGAGAGAGGGAAAAGAGGGCAAATTAGGGAACCTATGATTTGCGCTCTAATTGGCGGACTAGCCCCATTTGTTAGTGTTCTACTAGCATCATTAAAAAATCCATTGAGTCTGCCTCTATGGTCCAATGAGATGGCTGATGGTAAGACTACACGGCGGTGTTTGAATGCATTTTTTATCCCGAAAAAGAGGGATAATTTGAGATTTTGCAATACGAAGTGCATTTACAGCATCCGACTTAAATTCCCAAGGATGAAGAATGGGGTATGAACCAAGGTCACCAAAAGGTTAGAAACGCTACAAGAAGATGGGAAAATGCTTTTTTCGAGAAACCGTTTCGGAAACGGAATACACTGTGTTTTCGAAACGTTTGGAAAATGGCAAAAAATTTACAGGAAACACATTTCCCACCCCAAGGAAAATATGTTTCCCACTCTATAGAAAAAACATTTCCCATACTACGGGAAATATGTTTCCCACGTGTTTTTCACATGTTGTCCATGCATTCTCTACTTGTTTCCCAAGCATTTCTCTTTCGTGGGGTACGTGTTTCTCATGTTGGATTTCATTAATTTGTTATGTTATCAGCGCCTTTCTTTTTTCTTAAATGTTTCCCGTTTCACATGGGGTTTCTAATTTTCATTTTCAAAGACGTTTCCTGTTTCCATTTTCCTTATTGGCAACCCGTTTTGTTTTTTTAAACAGAGAAAGCTGGGGTTAAGCAGGTCCCTACCAGTTATACAACCATACCATTGGGATTCGAACTTACAAGGCTCAACACAAGGGTACGTCAACGTGCACTAACTGCTCCTGTCAGACAAGCTGAGTCCCCCGTTGGTCCTCAACCTTGGTATGGACGAGTGATCCGATTTGACACTTGTCATATGTTGGGCATAGTGACAAATGTTAAAAAGGGCAAAATCTTGTTCTTCAAAAACTTGCGAGAATTTGATTTTTTTTTTTTTTTATAAAATCTTGCGTTTTTTTGGAAAATTCTTGGCAATAAAAAATAAATAAATAAATATTAATAAAAATTATTTAAAATAAAAACACAGTTTTTTCATGTTAAATAGCCGTTTAAAACGTAAATATTGTATTTAAATCATGGTATTTATGTTTTTTCATAAATCTCATGATATTTTGAAAATCTGGGGAGAAATTGCCTTTTTTAACTTTCAGGCAATTTCTCGCGATATTAGCACTAGATTTTTCATAAATCTCCCAATATTTGTCACTATGGTTATGGGACCTCCAGCCACTTTGAGAAATCTCATGATTTTTCATAAATCTCATCTTTATCATCATGCTTAGCTTGTAAGGGTGTCAACGGGTCGGGTTTACCCAGACCCGACCCATACCAAACCCTATAGGGTCTGGGTATGGTCATAAATAAGAATACTCGATTAAGACCTGGGTTCGGCCTCGAAGGTCCGATTAATACATGGTCCCAGGTATAGTTTATGAAATTTTATATTAGACTGGGGTCCGACCCTAGTTCTGATTAAGACCTGCAAATTTTCAATGTAAAAATGATGAAAAATATTGTTTTACTGGGTATGACTCAGGTCTGGTTCATGTAGTTCTTATTGGGTCCAGGTATAGTTTCTCTTATGGTGAGTCCGATACCATACCCGAAAATCAGGGTCAAGTCTAGTTTCAGTTGACACCCCTACTAGCTTGTCCAATAGCCAAGTTGACAAAAGCCTCAATTAAGTCTAAGCCAAGCTGTGCCTCGGGTCGATCAATTAGATGAACTGATGGGATCCAATCATCAGCAATTTCAAGTCTCCCTTCCCCCTATGGGAGTAGGCCCCTAATGGGTTTTGAACTATGGGCATCCTATGTCAAGTGACAAACCATAGTCGCCTCCAACCAGGAAGGTGGAGCACTCATGAGCTATTTAGTGAATAATCAACTGGGCCAATATTAAGCAACTTGAAGAGCTTGACATGTCTTTTCTTTCTTACTTTGTACAAAGGGCTGGGGTTGGATTAGAAGCCAACCAAAGTCCACGAACTATAGTTGTTCAAAGATCCATCAACTTGTATCTTAAAATAACAGATTCTTATCTGATCCTCTACGTTACATGGGTTTGGTCTTGAGAGCAGATCAAGTGATCTGTCAAATCACTTTAAGAAAATGATTTGACATCTTCACCGTCCATTGATTCATCTCAAAGGACCTCATGGTCTTTGTGCATATTGTAGATGGTGAGGATGCCAAATCACTTTTCTAAAAGTGTTTTGGCAGATCACCGGATCTGCTCTCATTGTCATGACCATTTCTTGCCAAACCCCTACATGAAAATGATTTGGATAGTTTCACCTATAGTTCAAAAGCTCAGTGACTCGTGACTCGGACGAGTCAACTCAGTGACTTAGCCAAGTTTTGCTAACATTTATTATATATAAAAATAGTAGAATATTTTTTAAATATAAAAGGCTGTACATGATGGAAGAAATATCTATGACAACAAAATATTAACATGCATGAAAGTAATGAGCATATCAAGCATTACAATCAGCTAATTAATATGATATATAAATTATCCAATTGAACAATTAACTATCACAAAGAAAACAAAATAATCGGTATCTTCAATGTAAAAAATAAAAATAAAAAATCTAAAATAATAATAATAATTAAATAGCAAGAACGCTATATCTTAATGAAAATGATCATGAGAACAGGTTTGTACAAACAAAACCCATTTCTGTCATCATGTATAAGTCTTGTATATGCCCATAAAAAAAATATGTATAAGTCTTGTATATAATGTTATTTATGGCGTAATTAAAAATAAAAAATGGATTTATCTAAAAAAACAAACAGATTGAATGCAAAATGAGTCAAACAATTGGGCTAACCGAATAGAAGGGAGACTCGGTTAACTTGGAGGATTACTGCTGGGTTTTAAACTATGGTTTAGTGTTAGTGGTGACAATGATGATAGTATGAGAAGTAGTGCGATGACAAATTGATGATGATAATATAATAAGATAAAACTGATAAAAGATGATCACCATGATGGCTTTTTTGTTGATGGGCACGCTTGAAGATAACTCGGTGGATTCGAACCCCAGTCCACTCGATTGTGCAACCTAAACGTCCACATCTCTCATTTGACAGCATTGCTTTGAGATGAAAGCACCGTTTTCATGTGGCCACCAAACATGATTTTGCTGAAATGTGATGTTGAAGTTGGAGTTGCTAAAAACATCCTCCTGTCAATGATGCCAACTCCATTGTCAAAAAATGTTTTAGCAATACCACTTCTCCCAAACAGTATACACCATGATCCCTTGGGAAGACCGCAACACACCTCCAATTCAAGACTCGCAAACGGAACTTTAATGATTTTGATACAGGAGAATAATAAAACCACCACTAGAGTCGGTCAGGTGGCCAGAATGGTGGTTGTGAGGGTGCTGAGATGAAGGCACCGGATCCACTGACGCATGGGTATGTCCGTAGCTTTCAGAGGTGGGACACAAAAGGCAGGGGGTGGTCGTGGGGCTCCACCCGGGTTTTTTCTCGCCCAGGGTTCTTGTCATCAGAAAAATAAAGACAAATAAGATTATATGATGATCACAATGAGAGAGAGAGAGTGAGAGCATAAAAAGTTTTTTTATGACTAGGCTGAAGCATGAAAAACCCCAAGTGAGGCCTCACGACCACCTTGCCTTACTTGGCCAACCTTTGAAAGCCACAGACACACCCATGCGTCAATGGGATTTGATTCGGTGCCTTTATCTCAGCACAATCACAACCACCCCCTTTGTTGAATCGCTTTTCGGATCACACAGTTTCACAATCAACATCATGATATAAAACAGAAAATACAATAGTATGAACATCATGATTAACAGTTGATCAAAACAAGAACAAAGAGCAAGCATATCAGGTTCTGTATTACATTAAAATTCAGACAAAAGCAAACAGACAAACAATTACATAGAACACAATAAAAACAATAGGAACATGTTTAGATTATGTAATAGGCTAAGGCATACGAAAGTACTTTCCTTAGAGAAGATTCGCCCCCACATACAGTGCAAAACAAGGTCCGACGTCTTTCTCCCAGGATACAATAGCCTTGACGATCAAAACCGGTGCATTCCGACGGATCGTCCTTCAAAGACAACCTCTACGAACCGAAGTTGTAGAAAACCCTTTCCGGCATAACTCAGGAGATAGAGAGAGCGAGAGAAAAAGGGAGAGAAAACGCAGAGCCTTCCTCAGAATAATTCATACAGCACCCTCGTAACCCCAGTCCTAACCACGTTTTATAACCCACGAACGGTTACAAAACGTGGAAGGGACCTGTTACAGAATCTGAGGAGCCGAGACCCATTAACGAAATCCGAAGAATCGAGATTCGTTACAGAATATGAAGAGACAAGACCCGTTAACAAACACAGACTACGAAAAGTCGTGACCCGTTATCATTTCTCATAACCCATTAATGAATCCAAATGTTCACAAAAACTTTAGGCAAAATGGTACTTTGGTCTTAATTGGATATGGCCTAAGCCCGAGCCCGAGCTCGACACAATGGGCACGTGCGCGTATGCGTGATAGTCGTCACATCCTCTTGTTCTTAGGAACAAGGGTAAGAGTTTACATGTAGGTTATAAAGCCCACAACAAACTCAAATATCATCAGTATGGGACTATTCCACATCATCAAGTCCAAACCTTTTTCCAAAAAAAAAAACAACTCACGTTTTTCTTTATTTGAATTCTCTCTCACCTCCACTTCTTACACCCAACACTCCTGGCCCAACCCCGCAGTGGTGAGAACATAACAAGAAGCCACATATATCAGAAAAACGTTATGTTTTTTTTAGGTTATCAACTGACCAAACCAAAGATGTTTGGATTAACTCTGGATATACATAGAGCTGAGATTGGGCTAGACCCAGCAGTCACTCTGGGCTTGGAGGATAAATAGGCCCAAGTAGGACCGCTCCAGTTGTTTGCACGACCAGGTCCAAATCAAGCCTAGGACTGAAGTTTCACCTAATTACTAGATAATTTTGGGTCATGTGGAGCTGGTATCCAGCACAGAGCTTTCAACTGAGTCCAACCGATGGATTACCTATCACACCAAGCCCAGGTTGGGGAATGCCTAGCACATTTGCAGACACAGTTGCCTTCTGGTTTGCAAATTTGTAGAAGTCTAATAATCTAATAGCTAGAGGTGACTCGTGAATGTCAACAAGTTGACAGGACATCAGGAGTTCAACACTCACAAGCATGCATCTCTTGGTTCAACGTTGAAGCTGGGTGCATTATCTGGCGGGCAAGGGAGACGTGGGATTTTATGCCGATGAACTTGGTGAACGATCTCCAAAAAACAAAAGGCATTATTTTCACATGTGAAAAATATACCTATGATGAAAGTTCTCTCTCCTTTCTCTGTTAAAAAAAAGTACTCCCCCACTCTTGGTCTTGAAGAAGCAACTTGACCACTTACGAGCAACAATCTACTTTAAAGAAAATATTTTCATCCCTTTTAAGAAAGACGTGCCAAAAGTGAGTACCATCTACGTCATTGATGGTAAATTAAAATACCTAAGGGGGCATTTGGAAGACCCCCATGCCCAAATCTGAAGGTTCTCAAAAGCAGGATATCAGATCGTGGCTTTGAAATCCCTCATATAAAGTTGAGTAATGGGGGATCCTGAGTTCAAGAACGAATTGGGAGGTAGAGGGGGGGGGTCCGTTCTCAGATCCTGAGAATCTAAAATGCCAAGATCTCCCTTGGGTTTGAGATCTGGAGGACTCAAACTCAGCGTAAGGGCGTGTTTGACTCGCGGGACACGCCTCGGCAGCGACCGACCGGTCCCTGCCCGGGTGCGGTCCTGCGTTTGCTATGCAGGGTGTGCGCTGTTCAGACAGCACAAACAGCGTTGTAAAGCTTCTACGACAAAAGTACCAATGAAAATGAAGTTTTCCAAAGATAATAAAGAAGGGCTCATGCACGATGCAGGCTATTCATGCACTACATGCTTATGCAATTGACCACCATGGACCTGATCACACAGTTAGAGCGATAGATACATGGCTGTTTGTTCTCTCCATGAGATCCCATGAACGATTCTCTTCATGCACACCCGTATCAAAATGTGGAGTTTTCGTCTATGGGTAAAGGGTGGTAATCGTCATTTTGGAGCTGCTTTCTGTGAGGGAACCAGCCCAACGTATGCATTGCCATGATGGGGCTCACTGAAAGCCTCTGCTATTCATGCATTTCCATGGAAAAGCCCAACACGGAGAAGGGGAGGTGGTGTTGATTTTGGGGTCGGGAAACAGGCTCTCACGTTTTCATTGTCACAATGCGCCCCACAGAAATGCATCGGGCACCGTGTGTTTCCATGGAAAGCGCTCCCTTTCCATGGCACACAAATGCACCTTAAGCCTTCTACAGTATACAGTATGAATTTGCTTTTTTTGCTCCAAACTCAATAGACTGCCATGAATTTCAGCGTACCACCAAAGTAGATTGATCTGCTAGTGTATTCTCCAGTGTCATGTTTCTGAAAACATCAACGGCTTACCATTTTTGCTTGTATATAGAAACCACTGTTGCCCAAGAGACAAAATCTGTCATTTCATTGAAAAGCCCCTTCACATATTTGATCATCCCACACCTGAAATGTCAAGTAATCATGGCATCATGCAAAACAGTGTTTCCTCTCACCAACTTGTTCAAATACTCAATATGCATCTTCTATGTCCAAATTTGAAACACATCAATTAATGGACTACCCACAAAAATGATGAATTCTTATTCCATTCTCATGATCTTTCCACAAAACTCTCTGCCTAAATTAACATCAACCATATTGATTGACAAAATTAACATCGCAGATAATGCGATATGAGTGCCCACAAGGGCTTCTCTCATTTGGTAGGGAAGACTTGTGAATGTTGCCATTGACAGGGTGTCATGAGCTCGAATGATGAAACCCGTGGGGGGCGTCCTTTGCCACAAGGTTGAAGCCGCGTGTATACTCTGGTGGGCAGGTGGACCTCAAGGGTCTTACCAACCAGAGGTCTGCCAATGTACGATCAGTGATTGGAGGGATTTTACCTTGGCCTACTCTTATCAAAAACTTAACTTTCACAAGACAAGGGTCTCCTGGACAACTGGCCATATAAAAAACATGATCATCTATTACAGTGCAGGTCTGACTTTGAGGTGCTCCCTAATGTCTCAGTCCAGTTGAACCTGGCTTAGGTTGGACCAGCTGCGGATCCGAATGGTAATAACCAGATTTAGTAATTTTTTTAATCTTTTTAGTCCTTTATTTGTAATAAGCAGACCAGATTTGGTTTCTCATAGGTGGTCAAACTCACTCGGTCATGGTGGAGCATTGTTTCTACAGACAAGTAAAATTTACATTACCGCAACATGTTTTTTTTTAGTCTTTCAGATTTAATCATAAATCTTCTGCCAAATGATTCAGAAATAATTCATGGCAGGCGTCCAACAAACTAATGAAAATAATCTTGTACCACGGCAGAATTTTTTGATCTTGGTGTCAATCTGTCCCTTAAATTCATACAATAATTTTTTTCTTAAAATTTTCAGCCAACATTAACCCCATGGGCCTTACGATTTTATTGCATGTACAATCATCAAACAAGACTCTGACATACATCAGTTTAACTTTGTATGCTTGACACTTACATTTTTGTTATAACAGTTCAAGAATCTCACACACGACCGCATATAAGATAGAGCACATATGCCCATGATGAATCACATGATAGCACATATCTATTTTCAGAGGCTGTTCTTGACATTCATGCTAGGACAGAACTTGGTCGATTTCCTCGAATGATTAGCACATCATTCAAGAAATTCTTAAGAAGATTAAAACTGCTTTCTGCTTAACCAATAGATGAAGCTACACAATTTTCAAAACTCACTTCTAAAATGATGTTATTCATTGTCTGATGCCACTTATTTTAACATAAAGCAATTTTATGATTCTGTTTGCATTTGAATGGCCAAAATTTGATGCATGAGTAGAAACCTTTCACACAGACCACTGGTTGGGGAGAGTTCATTTCTGCAGGAACATGAACAGCCATGGGGAGAGCAATAATAGAAAAAGAATTACCCAGAGAACACAAAGAGCAAGCCTACACTATCATGATTCCTGACACTTTGTACAACCATACGGAAATTTAGGGATTTGAAGAGAGGAAAAGGATATTTCAGGGAAGAAACCAGATCTTTACACGTGGCAGCAGATAGTTCTCAGAGCTTATTAACAAAACTTGAAGCTAATTCATAAAGTCGCTTGACAAAAAATATCAGGGATTCGCTGAACAAGATTTTAGTTTTATGCAACCTATGTGATAAGGTTGACATCAACAAAATAGTTGATCTTATTAGTAGATGCCAGTGTTGATTATGGTCCATTATTGTTCTGAAAGATTCATTTCTCTGACAATCTTGAGATCAAAAACAACAAATCCAGAATCAAGAAACGTAAGCTTAAACCCTCGAGTGTACATACAACCAAGAGGACATCATGTTCAGCTCACATGTAATGTACATTGCCAAATATTATTGCTGAATAAATCAATAATGAACGAGTCTAATATTAGTATATGATGAACTCACAATTTCCTTTCCATTTTTATCTCCTTGAAACTAAATCCACAAACTCCAGGTGAAAAAAGGAAAATGCCTTCATAGTATTGATTCTAAACAACCATAACAGTTGGTGCGACCGCAGCCCATCAAATTTCTTTCCCGGCAACACTACCAAGCTTATGAAGCTTCTCATTACAAGCTGGTGCAGCTTGTGTCCTTCAAAGGGGAAACAAACTCTCTCCATACACGGGCTTAATTTATCCTTTCAATTGGGATAACAGTGAAAGAAACAATTTGATCAACTGATATCCAAATCTTGAGTAAGAAACATCACCTCTGATGCTCAAAGGTCAGCTATACAAATCTTAGTGAAACTCGGGAACAGCTCCACATCTAATAAGCTTGAGAATAAAAAGGATCTTCATGGAAAAGAAATTTGCCAGTTGAAGAATATCCACAAGTTGGATACGACCTTTGGTGAAGGCAGATTGGATTCTCTAAAATTGGGTAGCATGTAAACAAAATAAACATGCCTCATAGCTCAGCTTTCATATGACCTGGAGGCAATGAACCTACAAAAACCAGATACCAAGTTTGCATAAAAAGGTTAGATTCTTTCATCTTTTCCCCTGTATGACAACAGAGATGTCAACTTGAGAACTTGGACCAGCTTGAGTTACTACCACTCATTTCCTGATTGTTGAGGGGGTGCTAGCGCCGAAGTTCATCTGAACAACATTGTGGAGCTCATCTTCCCAGACATTCGTGATCTATAGTATGCATACATAATGAGAATATGGACAATAACTAGATAATTGGACATTTTGTTTCAATTATTAGGCTATTATTCACCTGACATGGAGGTTCTTTGTATCCACTAATGGAAGTTAAATGAGAACTAATAGCTCTTCTCAATGAATCTGATGGGTTTGGGATGCCCGCCATGCCAGTTTGAATCACTCCTTGCTGGCTTGGGTGCAGATGAGGATGAACCATGTTTATATCATGTACACGACCAACAGCTGATGAGGGACCATGAGATTGAAAGATCTGAGACCAAAAAGCCAGTAGATCATGATTTTTCAGAGAGAAAAATGGTAAAAGGTTAAACTTCAGGCAAAGTACAGAAATGGTATGATGTATATCCCAGAAAAATCTTACATCTTTTGATAGGAGCCCCTCTATGCTAAAATCGAGCCGTGGAGTGACAGTTGCAAGCTTCATAGAAAGAAACTACAGCAACAAAAAGAATTAAGTAAATAAATAATACTTAAATTTTCTTTTCACAAAGAAATGGAGCATTCCACTGATTAAATCCACAATCACACCTCAACTTGTCTTTGCAAAGACTGCACATAATTGATGATTTCATCAAGCATAACTGCCTTGCCTGTAACCTGAAACCATGATATAAGCAGATCTATTACATTATACAAGCCTTGATACATGATATCAACAAGAAATTTGAGTACTGCATAGGAAATGTGATTCATAATACGTAATAGGGTGAATCCTATAAGGTTACCTTACTGCACCCAGGAACAAGGTCTTGAAGAAACTTCATTCGCTCGCTTATCTTTTCTCTCCTCACCTATATAGTCCAGACAGAATTTAAATTGCAAATGTTACTCCGGTGACTTAGACTACCATCTTTTTTTTGGATATGCAAGATGGGCATAGACCCAATGGGATTCAAATGCGATAATAAATTATTCATATAGAATGCTCACCCGCTCTGCGAGACTGTGACTGTTGGTGGCCTGGCCTCGCCTTGATCGGACATGAATGTAGTCTTCCTTTGGTTCATCTGAACTCTGGGAATTATCTTTGGGTTGTTTCCCGCTATGCTTGCCCATATTTATGGTTTGATTAAGCTCACCTTTTAGTTTACTCTCAGGATTATCATCCCCAGTATCCATTGCTAATTGTGAAGAACTATTGACTTGGTTCAGTTCAGCACCCTACCAATCAATTTGGATTAACCATTTCTATAAACAACTATTCAACAAAGAATTATCTCAAACCAGATGAAACTGAAAAGGAATTGAGTGGGATTGAAGATAAAATCACTACCTGTGCAGTCCTCTTCCTTTTCTTTGCGCTAAGTCCTTTTGTAGAAGGCTCGCTTACAGCATTCTCCAAATGTAGTGATTCATCCCGTCCACAACCACTAATTTCTGCACCATCAGAATCGTTGCTCGATGATCCGACTCTCTGTTTTCCTTCCTCAGTGCTTCCTGACACAGTGGACTTCAACAAGTTGGCTAATTTCTGCTCGATCTTCTTGGTAGAATCCTCTTCACTGATCACTTGCCCGCTCCAAACTAAAACTTCTTTACCGACTTCAGAGACAACCATGTCATTATTCTGAGACGAACCAGACGGCGGCAAGGCAGGCGCTTGAGCAATTCCCCCACCTTTTGAGTAAGGAAACATAGATTCAGAGATGGTGAAAGGGTTCATCATATCCGAAAAGTTTCCCCCACTAAAAGAGGGAAACCTTGCTGCCCGTTGAATGAAAGCAGAATCAGCAGGAAACTGAACTAAACCATGAGGAAGAGTCCCGGCACTGCTCTGAACAAAAGCATCACCGCCTTTCGACGAGGAACTCAATGAATTCCATCCCATTTCAAACGCAGGACTCGATGAAGGCGAAGCAGAGATCATTTTCCTCATACCAGAAACATCAGAATTGTGATCATTACCATAATGTGTCTGCTTGAGTGCCAGATTTTGATTAATGGGGCTGTGAGGATCCCAAATGCTAGGGCAGAAGGAATCTGCCATGGAGACAGATGGGCAGGATGAGGATCCAACTGAAACGCCTTTACACACTGGAATGGAAGTGTTTGCAGCCACCAAGTTGAATGGAGAATTTGACAGATCACCAGAAAATCTCCATTCTGAAGGTATTGACTGTGTGTGATAGCTTAAATGATCACCATTCGCCTTATCCAATACAAATGTATCCTTCTCGCCAGAGTCCATTGGTCACCTCCAGAAGCCCCAAAAGACAATGGCAATAATTTCCTGTATCTAATAGCACCTTTAAGCCAAATTCCGCCCACTTTCAATAGAGTCCAATCTAATTATAGAAAAAAAAGACATAATTTCACTAACCCAATACCAAAATCAAGGAAAACATCATAGCAGCAAGCTAGTGCAGAAAAACAACCAAATATTCCCACCTACCTTCTAGCATTTCCACCAAATATCACCAGTTTAAACAAAGATTACCAATTCAAAATGCCAAATTCATATATTCCACAAAAAACTGGATAAGCAACAGCAACCATAAAAACCTTATAGGACCAGAAATGCATCCAATATGCTCAAAGACAAATAACATCCATACCAAATAACCAGAATTCTAAGGGAAGGTCAATGTAAATAGAGACACCCATAACCCACATAAATATTGACAAGATCAAGAGAAAAAAGGGAATCAGAAGCTACTCAGAAGAGCAAATATTGAAAAATGATGTCCCAAGTTGATGAAAACAATATAATTGGAAAAAATAAACAGTAATGATAGAAAAGAGAAAAAAAAATACCCCTAATGAGGATATTGACTTAGAAGTGCAAAACAGGAAAGAAGAAACAGAGCTTTGAAATCAAGCCAAGCAAGAAGATATCTAAACATGGGAAAAATATGCCAATGAGGGAAAATGTGGTAGGAAAAGTATAGCAGTGGGTGCAGGCCCTTCTTTTTCGGCTTTCGGTGCTCACCACGATTGAAGCTTTATTAGAAGAGAGGGTGAATTTGGGTTTGGTGGAAGGGTTTCCATATGTGTGTACTGGGTAGGTGCTTAGAGGAGACTGCACAGCCTCTACCATCTTTCCCTCTGCCGAAACACTGGAAATCAGATCTCAGAAGCCTTTCTGGCCTCATTCATTCAATTTGAACAGGTTCAGAGGTTTGAGACTTGAGAGAGAAGTAAAAAAAAATGTGGGCAGTTAGGGATCTTGTGTGTGAAATGAAGATTTCTTGAATTCTTCTCTATGGTGTTTTGGTAAAAAGAGGACAAGAGAAGGGAGAGTTTTTGCATTTACAATCACGCCTGCATCAGAAAGTGAGCCATTGAATGATTAAACCACCGCCAGTGCCACTGTAAAAAATTAAGGACAGAACCCAAAGTTTCATTTATTTATTATTTCTTAGTTTTTAATGTTATGGTTTACTGACATTGCCAAACTTTCATAGAAATTTACAGGTCATAATTTTGCTGGGTGCTTTCTCTTTTACAAATTTAAGAGAGAGAAAGAGACATCCGAAAAGTTGAAAAATATCATTTGGTCAAGATCTGATTGGGGATTCCCAGCTGGTCTCACTCTCTCACAGAAAATGACTTAGCAACTGTTGTCCCGAGCCAATAGGGTTGACCAAGTTACTTCACTGTGTGGAGGACTAGAGTATTCATCCCATCAAAGCATGATATTCATACTAGGGTCAAAGGCTAAGGACCTAGCTGAGTCACCTTGAAACTTGGGACTTATCAAGTCCAGGCCAGTACTTCGGCCATCAAAGATATTGGACAAAGCTGCCCCATGAACCTAGTTACCCCAAGTCGCTAGGTTCAGCTGGTTAACAGGTGCTAACCAGTCAGCCAACCCACTTGAGCCAACAAGTTGGTAGGTGTAACTGTCTTTTTTTTTGTTTGAGAATCGAGTTAGGTGTAACATTGTCAAGGTCTTCAATTCTTTGTGATAATTTGGAGTCCATTCATCTTAGCCCCTTCCAGGTCTACCATGTTGACGATACATTATCTACGAGACTAAGGCTAGGAGATGAGATGGGGCTTCTCGTGGTTTTGATCGTTAGGCTCGTTAAGTAGTTTTCGTATGATTTAAATCATACAATATAATGTAAAATAAATAATTGAATTGTCTGTCTAACAAGCAATAAGTTTAAAGTTAAAATAATGTATTTTTTTTTAAAGGAGCCAACTTCAACTCGGCTAGTTTGGCTTGGGCTCGACATGAGCTCAAGCTTGGCTTCACTCATCACGAATATGAGCCAAGCTTGAAGACCTTGGGTTTAACTGCCTGTTTATCAATATTTTTTTTACAGGGAAAAAACCACACCTGCAATCAGAGACCTAATCGTGATGGCTAAGCTTGTCGTACTTATAGTCGCTTTTTCCAGCAGTGTAAACTCTTGGTGTACCCCCTTGCGAGTCGCATTGATTCAGCATGAGAAAGAGACATGATGCCATTACACCTTAGGGGCTGACGCTTATGAGAATCAAACCCTGACCCACTACGAAACCCCTTGGGGCTTTGTGTACCAGTACTTAGTAATTATAAGGATTTTGGCAAAACGTTCACGTTAAGCAAGTGTTCAAACTTTGGATTCTAGGGCTATTTAGGTATTAAAAAAGGTCCCAAACTAAAGGTTAGTGTGTAAGATGGTGTACTTTTGGTTCTTATAATAATGTAGCCAAACTGTCATTGCATGACTTTAATTCCAGGCTACTTTATACTCGTACTCTGCTTGATACAAGGCAGATTTTTGTCATTTCAAGTTCAATGGCCACACATTCAAGGCCATGTTTGGCAGTGCTTGTGAGTAAATGAGAGGGGGGATGGGAGTGAAGATGAAAATGAAAATGAGAGGTGAGGATGGAGTTGTCAACAACATTCTTGTAAGGATGTAATTAAAAGTAACCCATTGGCACATTCAACACCATTCTCATCTCCCAAAACAGTGTTTCAAAACACCTGTGGTTAGGGATAGCAGTGGACAGGGGCTGGGGCGGGGACAAGCTATCCACTCTGCCCCCATCTCAAAATTTAGACTTTCATTCTTTCCTTCGTCCCCACACGGGTTTGGATTTTAACCTTCATCCCCACCTCCACGTTGGGTGTAAGAAGTGGAGGTAAGAGAGAATTCAAATAAAGGAAAACGTGAGTTGTTTTTTTTTTTTTGGAAAAAGATTTGAACTTGATGATGTGAAATAGTCTCATATTGAAGAAGTTTGAGTTTGTTGTAGGCTTTATAACCTACATGTAAACTCTTACCCTTATTCTTAAGAACAAGAGGATGAGATGACTACCGCCCATCGAGCCAAACCGGTTCGAGTTCAAGTTTGAGTTCGGGTAATTGGCTCTTTAAGGCCATATCCAATCAAGCCCAAAGTTTATGTGTTTATTTGGATGCATTAATCCATCATACTGTACCGATTCTGATCGTCGAGGCTATTGTATCTTGGAGGAAAGACGTCGGACCCTGTTTGCACTGTATGTGAGAACAAATCTTTTCTAAAAGGATTACTTTTGTACGCCTTAGCCATTTACATAATATTAAGATGCTTTCATTGTTTTTATTGTGTTCTATGCAACTATTTATCAATTTGCTTTTGTCTGGATTTTGCTGTTACGTAGAAACCGACATGCATGCTCTATGTTCTTGTTTCGATCGACTGTTAATCATGATTCTTATATTACTGTTATATCTTGATTTATATCATGTTTTATATCATGATGTTGATTGTGAAACTGGGTGATTTGAAAAATGATCCAACATTTCATCTCCGGTCTAAATGAGCCCAGGCGAGGTGGGGCGGGACCCTGTTTCTTCTTGGTCCATTGTCATCCCTAAAGAATGATTGGGGATGGGGCAAGGAGGGCATTGGGGTGGGGTGGGGGAAATCCTAAGGGAATCCCAGCACGAGTTTTGATTTTAACCTCCATCCCGACTTCCATCCCCATTTCATGTTCATTCTCAGTACAAACTGGACAAGAGAGGGCGGGCCCGTTTTTCCCTAAGTCCACTGCCATTCCTATCTGTGGCTCTAGGTGATTTTAATTATACAAATTAAATACCATATCTCCTCCCATCTCCAACTCCCAAAACAGAGCTCAAAAAGTACTCATCAAGTCCTCAACCTTCAGGCACCAGCCAGTCAAAAGGATGTAGAATGGTCCTTTGGAAGGGGCGACTTGTGAATGTCACCAAATCGACTGGACATGATAAGTTTGAAGCTCGTGGGTGGTGGCTCTTGCCACAAGTTTGAAGCTGGGTGTACTCCTCCAGCGTTGGCAAGGGGCACTTCGAGGGCTTGTCAATATGCGATGGGTGATTAATAGTTTTTTTTTTTTCTTTCAAGACTATCAGAAAAAGGTACGACGTAAGAGACTAAATTCCATCATTTTGGTTATGCCTCTTTGCTTTTTGGAGGATGTGATTTTATGGTGTGCTTAATGAGAACCCTATTCTGTTCATAGAATTCCCAAGAACACGGGTTACATGTCATGGCTGGGATTCCCAAGGGGATTTGCATGGATGCACTTTGGGATTTTATTTTACCTTCCACATTCTAATCTTCAAGCTTTTCTCTCTCTCTCTCTCTCTCTCTCTATATATATATATATATATATATATATAATTGATTGTACTTACAATCTTGTTGGAATCTCACGAAACAAGTTTTTAGACTCAATCTAATCTGTAGATTTGTTCAGGTTCAATCTAGTGGGAATTGACTCTTGATCACGTTTTTTAACAAAAAAGAACATAGTTTTTTATTCAAAAAATAGTGCTTTTATAGCCATTAATTTTTGCATCATAAGAAAAACCACTCCACCAGTCAGACTTGGACAATTCAAAAGTTGTTTCCTACTAAAATGTGGATGTAGAGCACATCCATGAGGCTTATAGCCATTGTCCCAACAGTGTAAACCTGCATTGCACCCCTTGTGCTCGAGGAGTCGTCAGCTGAGCAAGAATCTATCCCTTGCCCTTATTAATGCAAGGGTTTTGGACGTTGAGGTTGGACAGTACGTAGTTGAACCGAGGAACCATGAGCGACTTGGTAAGGACATATGTCAGTTGGTCATTAGATAAAATATGTAGTGAAGAATATGCTTAACAACAACCCAATGATCAGTAGTGGGAGCATGCATAAATTGGCACACTCGATTGACCGAAAAAGATAAATCTGGATATGTAAGAGAGACATATTGGAGAGCCCCAAACACACTTTGGTACAAGATTAGATTGTCCATGAATGCCCCAGATAGAGTGGACAAACAAGTCTGGGCCGCCATTAGGGTGGACACCAGCTTGGCATGATAGTCTCAAAAATGTACTTTTCTTGAGACAAATGAAACCCTTCGTCGTCGTCGAAACCAACAACTTAAACCCAAGAAGTAATGCAAATCACCAAGGTCTTTAAGAGAAAATTTTGTGATCCAAATACATGATGAAGGAACAAACCGTAGTAGGTGAGCTTCTTGTAACACGAATATTATCGACATACACCAAAACATAGATAGTAAGACTGCCTCTATTAAGAACAAACAAGACCGATCAGTGTGGTAACTGTGAAACTCATGCTCTTCCAATGCCTGGTTGAGCTTATGGAACCACGCACAAGGTGCCTCTCGAAGCCCATGGAGGGCCTTATGTAGTCAATAAGGATCTTGAAAGCCAGGTGATTGCACCATATAAACTAACTTATGAAGGTGGCCATAAAGAAAAATATTATTTACATCAAGCTGGCGGAGAAGCCAAGGACAGTAAAGAAGGTAGGAGCCTTAACCAAATGACTAAATGTCTTAAAGAAATTGGACAAAAGTATGAATTCTCTAGTTTGAAAGGGCACGAAGGATCCAGTTTTTCCCACATTATGAAGATTTTTCCTCATTCTTTTTCATGCCTTCAAACGTGAACCAAAGTGGACTCTTGTCTAGGAAAATGATTTTTAAGTGTGGACAACAAGTGAATGATTACCGAAGTGGAAACCTTTTTTTTTAAACTTTTTTATTTTTAGTAAAGGCCAGTTTCAAAATTATCCGTACTCTTTATCCTATATACAACCTGAACCCCTGTCTATTTTTTACATTGCAGCATCCAGGTTCGGTGTCAACGGGTAGGTCGGGCTTATCAAAACCCTATAGGGTCCGGTTATGGTGATAAATAAGAAGACTCGACTAAGACTCAGGTCTAGATTCGAAGGTCCAATTAATACAAGAAACTAGGTATAGTTTGTGAAATTTTATACCAGACCCATGCTTGATCCAAGTTTTGATTAAGACCAGCATTTTTTTAATGTAAAAATGATAAAAAATATTATTTTATCGGGTATAGCTCGGATCTGGTTTATGTAGCTCTTATCAGGTTCAGGTATGATTTCTCTTATGATGGGTCTGATTAGACCTAGGCTTGGACTTGATACCATACCCGAAAATCACTGGTCCCATCTAGATCCCAACCAAACCGGAGCGTTACCCAAGTTCACCAAAGTTGGCTATACCTTTAAATAATCTACCATAAGATGCTTGTACCAGTGTTATTATCTCGGTTCACGATGCAATTGTACATGTTAATATTAAGGTTTTTTTGCAAAATGGTCCTTATGGGATGTTAAATGGCAGTTAGTTTAACCATGGTTAAGTGGTCATATGAATGACCAAAAATGCCCCTTTCCCTGCCAAAGCTTTCTCCTGCCCTCTGTCCTCTTCACCAACTTCTTGATGATTCATTTCTTTTCTGGACATCTTTACATGGGTATTTTCATTGAAGGGTCTCACATTAAAATCGGAGGGTGTTATCCCTTAAAAAATCAAACAATGATACGTAAGTGGAATGATCGCTGCACAGAGCATGAGCGTCAATGTTTAGAATTTTAAAATTGTTGTATTTTTTATTTTTTTCATCATTTTAACATTTTAAACGTTTGGTTCTTTGAGTATTTTAATTTTCTGTATATTTATAGTACTTATTTTTAAAAAAGTTTGAAATTATCATATTTTGAGGATTGCTAGCTTTTCTTGAATTATTGATTTTTATTCAATCATTAATATTCTAAAATTTGAAAATTTTATTACTTTTAATACTCTGTTCTCGTAAAAAGGCCCTTCAGAAAGGGCAAAATGGTCACTTTAAGGCATTAAACAGGATGTGGGACGGCTCTTAAGTTCTTAACCTCGGGAACAACTTTGAAAGGGTTAAGCAAAAAGAGAGTGACGCATTTGTAAAAATTGCATAAGTAAGGGACTATTTTGTGAATCCATCATATGATAGGGACTAATTTGCAAAAATCCCTAACATTAACAATTTTCAACAGGAAAAATCCATAAAAACAATATTTTAAAAAGTATTTTTTTTTTAAAGCAAGTTAGGGTTAGGCAGACCCGCCCCTACCAGTTATAACAACGATACATTGGGATTTGAACTTGCAAGGTCCCAACACAAGGGGACGTACACTAGCGGACAAACGGAGCCCCGTTGGTAATATTTTAAGAAGTTAGCTCTACATGATTGCCATTTAGTAAAAGAGCAATTATTCAGCACGATTCATGCTGTCGATTGCGACTTAAATATTCGTCATGTTTAAAACTATTAAGGCACATCATGTCTCAATTTTTTTACTACCTGAATATATCCAACAAATCAGTTTGGTCAATTTTGTAGAGAGAGAGAGAGAGAGACCCAAACACAACCCAATCTAATTTGGGTTAGGGTACAACTAGAAACTGTGAACCCATATCGGTTAATGAGTTCAGGTATATAGAAGGTTGCGTATAACCGGGTAAGGGTTCGGGTCTGGGTATGACTAAAAAAAGTAAACCCATATAGGTTAACAAGTTCGGGTTTCAGCTTGGGTCTTAATATAATTGGTATTATAGACCTAATTCCGCATCAATAACAATTTTATAAATCAACTGTTTTTTTTATTTATAACCTGAAGAAACTGCACCTGGCATGAAGACCTGGTTGTGCTGGCTCAACTTGACACACCTATGGCCATTGTGCCGGCAACATAAAACTTTGAAGCTACGACCCCTGTCCTTGGGACTTATGCTATGTGTTGGCTTGCACAGAGGCGCAACACTCATGGGAATCGAACCTTGACTGCCAATCTATCATCCAAAGCTCTACCCCACTACGCCGACCCCCCCTTGGGGCAAATCAACTGTTTATTAAGAAGATTATATGCTAATACAATGCAAGCTTAATAACTATTCTAAATAATGTCAAAATTTGAATATAAAATAAATATATCCACTCCAATCAAATATTTTAATTTGAAAAAAAAAACAATGATATATCATAATATTCAAAATGTATCAAATTCAATGAGTTGTAGATTCACTTCAACCTACAATTTCCACGACTAAAGGGCAATAGAAAGTATATGCAAAAATGAATTAAAGTTTATATCATTAATCAAAATGTATCAACGTCTTTAAATGTCTAATTTAATATATAATATTAACTAACTAAAAAGTTTCAAATGGATCAGGTATGATGCGGGTTCAGATACAAGTCGGTTCAGGTATATAATTGGGTTAGGTTCAGGTACAAAGCGGGTTCAGGTACATAAATGGGTCATTTTTAAAATATGAAGAACCATTTGGGTTTGGGTAAATAATCTGTCGGGTACATTCAGGTCTTCATTTACAGCACCCAAGACCGACCCATTTGTACTTCAGCTCTATATTTTGGACTGACTCCAACCCACGGTTTCACCAATATGGGTTCGGTTTGGGATATCGGGTTAGGTCGGGTATACACAAACCCAGTCACACCTCTAATGTGTACACATAAATCACAAAGACAACTTCATATTTTTAGGGTATTCAGTCAAGCACTCAACTAATCAATGTGACAACACCATGAAGTTGTCCTTACAATCATACCCTTCTTATCCATCTCATCTTTTGGTTGAGAAAATTAGCATAGCGTCCTTAGTGGGAAAACATTTAATAATGGTGCCATTATGTACAAACATCTATGGATCTCCATGCACAAGTTATTTTGATCCAATCCGATCTGATGGATGGATTCAGCATATTAAAAATAGTATAGCGTGGCTTTAGGATCACAATTTTTGGACGAAAAAACATGATTTTATGACAAAAATATCGTACATTGTAGGCGGTTAATTTTTAAAACCCTCATAAAAACCTATCTACTTGTCTTAATCAGACTATTCAAGAGTCGATTCTCACTAAGTAAAGCATGCAGATCATATGCAAGTAAAGTTAGTTTGATGAAAAACAATAAAAAAAAAAAACCTGTTTGTACCTCATGTTGCCATTACCAAATGTTACCCTAATCCTTGCTAAATCACACCATTCCTTTTGATTCTATCTTGGTATCTAGTAGCCCAGTACTCCGTTCGCATCCTTGTTTAAGAGTTCGGATCCGGTGCAATCACATGGCACAAATATTTGTGCACTAAGCACCTGATCGCCCTCCATCTGGCCTTGGGCTACAGGCCTGTCCCCAAGATGGAAGGTGATCAGGTGCTTAATGCACAAATATTTATGCAATCATATTGCACCTGATCTTTTCACCTTGAATACCAAACCCAAAATGGCTAACAAGAAGGAATAATAAACAAAAAAAGAAAGAAGAGATGATGTACGGTCGACGCCTTTTGCCTCCGACAAGCATGAGGTGACACCAATTATAGTCGGCGTTTGGCCTTCCCTATTAACCAAGACCAAGAGGTTGCTTGTTTTGACCTTTCTTTTCCTTTTATCTTTTTCAGTTAATTATTCTGATCACATATAAAAAATGATCTTGTGTGCGTGCATATATCAGCTTCATTGTGTCCACGAAATTTGTGCATTATGACATAAGCCCACTCTCATGTGGTTTAGATGGCCCTAAAATATTGACCATCAGATCTAATAATCGATGATCTTTAAATGCCATTTTAGCTCTCTCTCTCTCTCTCTCTCTATCTATCTATATATATATATATATATTCACAAAAATATAAGAACTATATGAGCATTTCCAACACTTCTGCAAATCCAACCGCGTGGATGTGCTTAGCAGGCTAAATTTGCTAGGAATCAACCATTGAATCATGTATTTTTTATGAAAAATGTGATTTTTGAATGCTTGAATACTTGTGAAGACTATGAGTCATTGATTTTAAAGCCTTAAAAAAAATCTCGTTTAATTATGCATCAAAATCGGATGACTGAAGAGCAGTTTCTTATAAAACCAAACCTGTATATCACATCCATACGGTTAAATTCAAGAGAAAAGAATAGTGACTCTCTCTTTCTCTCTCTCTCTCTCTCTCTCTCTCTCTCTCTCTCTATATATATATATATATATATATATATATATATATAGAGAGAGAGAGAGAGAGAGAGAGAGTATTGAAAGCATAGAAAGTTGCACGCTTTTCTTAAAAAGCAGAAAAAATACGCCTTGCCCGAGCACCGCAATAAATATATAACATTAATCCGTGAGAAAAAATGATTATCCTTGATTAGGTTGTGTCTACTAAACCATTTCAAAACTTTCATCACCCCTCTGAATGTACTGTATTATTATATCACCTTACATTAAGCAAAAGCTGCTTGTAAGTAAAGCCCAGACTCCAGAGGAGGAGACAATGAGCACAACCTAATCTCTCCAAAGAAAAGCAGTGCTAGATTCCTCTATCACCTTTTTTCTTTTCTTTCTTTTTATGCATGGGCAGTGCTTCAAAGAATGGATTCTTTACACTTGGACTCAAGTACACGGCTTTGCCTCGTGAAGACATCTCTAGCTCTTTGCTAGGAATCGCACCTAAAAACAGGATTTTTCATGAAATCTTTTTCGTTTTGGAATAAAAAATTATGAAATCCGGGGACATTTTTGGTTGTTGATATTTGAAGCTCTTAAGAAACTTGCACTCATACCACAATTACATTGCAGAGGGCATTGATCGACATAAAAATATCTCAAACTTGTGAAAAGCTTTGTTTTTTAGAATTCTACCACTCTCTCTCTCTCTCTCTCTCTCTCTCTCTCTCTCTATATATATATATATATGTATATAAAGCAGTTTTCAAATGGTTAGATCCAGCTGTTAAAATGTGGGATCATGACCATTAAGTAATGCATGCCCACTAGCTTAAATTTTGAGGGAAATGCACTACCTTAAATTTATCTCCCTTTTTATTTTCCATTTTATTTTGTTTATTGTTTATTATTGGCTAAGCAAAGTCGATAGTCAATGAAATTTGGGGTTTGGCACTGATATAAATACGAAAGCTAGGTTGTCATGACTATACTCATGGGAATGCAAAACTAAGCAACTGCCACTATCGAGAGCTAACAAGGATGGGGTGATGGGGATTCGAGATTCAGTCTGTTTAATATTATAAGTATGGTATTCGTAACTCGAACTTTGAACTGCATTCATTGACGAGGACTAGAACCATGTATCAGATCAATATTAAAATACAATAAGATTCTGAGAGATTCTTAAAGCAGCAGTTTTTTTTTTACCATTTAAAAATTGGGAGATGTAGGTTGATTTGGTATTCAAGGTCGCTTGTTATGGTGTGAATCAACATTTGCAAGATTTGTGGTTGATTCCGAATAGGAACGTCACACACATTATATATATATATATATATATATATATATATATATATATATATATATATATATATATATATATATATATATATATATAAAAGAACTGAACATACTAGGCCCCATTTATAGTTCTGCCCCATAGGTTTTAAGTGTTCAACCGTTACATGTATTTAGCATGTCCGGTTTAGTGGGAATAGACTCTTAGATCAATTTTTTTGAATGAAAAAACATATTTTTATGAGCCAGCAAAAAACTAGTACCTTCACAGCCATGGATTTTGGATCACGGGAAAAACCTATATACAAGTCAGATTCGGGCAATCCAAAATCTGGTTCCCACTAAACAAAACCTATAGATCGCATCTACGGTGTTAGGCGTGAGAAAAATACTTGAAACTATAATTTTTTAAGGGGCCCAACGACACCTAATGAAAAAGGGAGGCCTAAAGAACGCATTGCTCTCTCTCTCTCTCTCTCTCTCTCTCTCTCTATATATATATATATATATATATATATATATATATATATATATATAAGAAAACAGGTAACATTGAATGAGTAAAATGCTATGCACGTCGCACGTTAATCTCAGTGCACAATCAGCGGCACACCTTTGTCCAATAACAGTAGACGATTTGCATGTCCATTGTTACTAGCCTCTCTCTCTCTCTCTCTCTCTCTCTATATATATATATATATATATATATATATATATATATATATTTTGATGCAAACATGCTAAATTAAACACGTTAAATGCTTTTTGTTTTATTTTTAAGTTCTGACTGTAGAAATGTGATTTACATATTTAATTTTATAGGGATCAACACTTAGAGCATTGGACTCTAATAGACAGGTGATGTTTTTCTTAGGTTTGAAAAATCAACGTTTCAAAATCTTTGTAAATTTTTGTGGCTGTAAATATATATTTTTTCATTCAACACATAATCCGGTAGCTATCTTAATAAATTCAGCATGCCAAACACATTTATGGGGCTAGAATCAGGAAGAGAACATTGAAAAGCTGAAAAACCCATTTAGTATGTTTGCATCACTCTCTCTATTTATATAGTTGGGAAGTAAGTGCCTACCAAAGGTAGGAACTTACCACAAGAGAACAAGGTCTTTTGGGGTTCTTTCACAAATCTGAACACACATATACATTCAACATGATCGATTTGTTAGAAAATGACACTTGAATTTTGTTTTATGAAGTTTTCAACTTAAAAAATTATAAAAAATATATACCATTGATTTTTAAACTTTATAAAAACCTACTCATGTGTTCGAATTGGAACATCCAAGAGTTAATTCCTATAAAATCAAGCATGTAGAACACATCTTTATGGTTATATTTAAAAAAAAAAACCTTCAGAATCTCGATAAGAACATATCATAGTAGGTCAAAGAGAGACACAAGGATGAGGGTCAATAGCGATGACTCTTTTCCAGCGATAAATTTTTTTGCCACTATTAGACCCGCTTTACTATATGGTACGGAATGTTGGGCTGCCAAGAGACATCATATTCAAAAAATGAGTGTAGCTGAGATGCGGATGCTTAGATGGATGTGTGGAAATACAATAAAAGATAAGATTCGGAACGAAGAGATACGTAAGAAGGTAGGTGTTGCACCCATTGAAAATAAGATGCGAGAGAATCGTTTACGGTGGTTTGGACATATTCGGCGAAGGCCTAATGATGCTCCAGTTAGAAGGTTGGAGAAATGGGAAAATATATTAGTTAAAAGAGGTCGGGGTAGGCCTAGGAAGACTTGGATGGAGATGATAGGAAAGGATATGAATGCTTTGAACCTCACCGAGGACATGGCGTTGGATAGAAATGATTGGAGGAAAAGGATTCATGTGGAAGACCCAAAATGAATTTCTTTTTTGGTTCATATCGCTGACCCCAATTGTTTTGGGATGAAGGCGTAGTTGTTGTTATTGACAAAGAAATAACTTTGAGTTTTTTGTCTCCTCTATTAGCTTCATCAATAATGGCGAACCATGAATCTCACCGCTACTACTCTATTACGACCATGAATCTAGCTTCATCAATAACGACGAGCTGGATATCCTTTGTAATGCCTTTCTCCTGCACATATCTTGTTGTTAAAGACATATGGATAACGGCGAGATTCTCTGGCTGTTAGATGTCGTTAAAACACTTTAACAACTATATTTAACAGCCAAAAGATCTGACTGTTATAGATCAATAACGGTGAGATCTAGTCTTTATCATTAGGGATGCACAACGAACCGAGATGGCTTGGGCTCAACTCTAGCTTGTTCATTTCGTAAATGAGCCAAGCATATACATTGGTCTAAAGCTCAGATGAGCTAACAAGCCGAGACTGAATGACCAGCCGAGCTCGATAAAGCTCAGCTCAAGCTGGACTTGGTATTAGGACCCGCCCCACCCAGCATTAGTATTTCGAATAGGGTGAGTGAAAATAAGGTTTCATTTTCGTTCCCCCCCGACCCACCACCACCACTACTTTCGCCTTTCGGTCTTCCCCTCCCCTTCGGCAGCCCCGCTCCTGGCTGAGCTCTGCCACCAACGACTGATGACTCTCGCATCCACCACCGATGGACTAGTGCAAGGAGGAACACCCAAACTAGATGGTTGCGCCATCCACCATCGACGGTCGATGCATCGAGCCATCGATGGCTCTCGCATCACCCTAAGTGCTGCTCCTCGGTTCATTGTACATCCCTACTCTAATAGTGTGTGTTGAAACTGGTGTTTCTGTGCCATCAAAGGGAGGAGCCTATAAACATCACTCTCCCAGCTATCAACAGTTCTGTGTTGGTAAATCTCTCTCGCTCTTATGCTTTGCCGAATAGTGTTGCGGAATCTTGAGGACTCATGAGACCTACTTGAGGTCTCACGATCCTCAATTACTGCTCATTTGAGCACCGTTTCTGTCGAGTCTCCATGCACACACGAGCCCATCAAAGACCAAATTGCTTTTTGGAGAATAATCCAAATTCTGATCTTGTCCTACTTTTTTTTGGATAGTGGGTGCATCCAAACACTCCCAAATCGTTGTGCACTAGGTTGCTAGTTAGTGAATTTAAAATTTTCTCCTATCTTGTTTAGATGATTTTTCATCTTTCAGGTGCTAAGATATTGCAGCAATTGATGTCAACATGGGTTGCCTTAAATCCTTTTCTATGAGTGGGGGCAAGGGTGCTGCGCTCCTGACTAAACCAAAACTTATTCATGATGTACTTATTGTGTGCTGCTTGGGTTTTGGCATTAGAATGTGCATTGATAATTATATTATTTGCTTTTGCATTTGGGAACTTGATGTGTTTCATTTTTATTTTTTCTACAGACATTAACTACACTAAAAAGGAAGTTGAACATCCTTGTGACATGTAAGATCCAACTTCAGAAATCATCCAAGGTTTATGTAGAAATGGCAAGGAGAATCGAGAAAACAGGTGTTATTATCAGGTAAGTTTTGCTAGACCAATCTGGTTGAGTTGATTATTAGTGGAGTCAGATAATTGAATTTAAAGTTGTTTTGCCAAGTGAAGCCATTGTGGAGAATATTATTAGGTACTACTTACTTTCCAAAGAATCTGAATTTTGAAAAAGTTCTATAACAAATTTTAGACATTAATGATATAATATTTAGGATATCTAGCCATAGAATTTTTTGGAAAATGTTTCAGTGGATTCTGAAGCTTATCCCATTATCGATCTTATTCTTATTTTTCCAGGCCAATGAATTAACTAGAGAAGATTTGAGAGGTTCTAAGGTGGTTCCCTTACTAGAACTACACATCTATAGTCTATTTACTTACCTTTTATCTTCGTGTCGTACCTTTAAAAAAATTTCATAGTGGGAAAAATCTCTATTTTTGTGATACTTGATGTAATTCTTTTGGTGTGAATTTCTTTGCATTCTCTATATGTACATCGAACTGAGATCAAGGATGAATCTATTGGTGTTGTCTATATGAAGTTGCAAAAATAAAAGTTTCAAGATCTGAAATGGTTGCAGTTCAATGTGCTTAGACACCTGATATATCTTCTCTTTCTTTAGATAAGCTGGACATTGCTAATGGTGCCGGAAAATCTTGTCTTCACAGCAGAGATCATCGTGAGTGATATTTTTATTACCCTCGAGGCAGAAAGTATGCAAATGGGCCTAGAACAAATAAGGTGATATCCATTATTTTTTTTCCAGGTTTATATATAACTTATAACAGTGAGCTGCCTGTCTTGCCGTTACAGCCTATAACAGTGAGTAAATTCTTCCTGCTATAGCTTATAATGATGAGATAGAGATCTCGTCATTATAGCTGCGAGTCAGGGATCTTATTGTTATATCCTATGTCATCGATTAAAACATCTTCGTTGTTAAAGAATGCCACGCCGCTATTGGTGTTCTCAGTTTTGATGAGCTTCATCGTTGGTGTTGGTTTACCCTTTAACGATGAGCTATAAATATTCATTATTACTCAACAAAGGCTATTTTTTTTGGCGACTTATCAAAAAAAATTCTCGCAGTTATAGAACTATAGTGGCGAGAATAGGGCAATAGCGGCCAGATACGCATCCTTGCAATCAGAGAGGGAGACAATAGGCTTATTTTAAAATAAATAGGTTGTGATTTTACAGTGCATGTCAACAACAGCGATAGTTTGTCTTGGGATGAAATGTCATTTTGGATTAAAAATAGGAGGTGCATTCAGTGTGCATGATGAAATAAAAAAGCTAAAGCTCATTCTTTTTTTTTTTTTCTTGTGGGCAAGGGGAAGTACCTCTACAGTTTTATACGGAGGGCATCAATGTTGTCAGAACTGGTATAGTTACATAATTGATTTTGAAAATGATTTAGAAAATCTTGCTATTCAGAAGCTACTTATTTTTAACGGAAGATGACACATGTCATTAAAAATAAAAAACAATAAAAACATTTAAAATTCTTTAAAAATATTAAATTAAAAATATAAATGCCAATTGGCCTTTGTAAAAATGATTTTGAGCCGATTCCATATGATTCTGTCAATTCTATCATATTCATAAATCACAAGGATTCTTACAACAATAAAGGGCATCTTAATAGGGCACATTAGGGTCTCTTTGCGAGCCAGAGATGGTATTTAAATTTAATGAAGGTGTGATTGATACCACCTACTCCATGGGAATTTGGGAGCGAGAAGAGGCTTGTGTTGAGTGCAAAGATGGGCTATTTTCAACACTTTGTTGAGAATTCCAACCTCATCTCTCATTTTTCATCTCCAATCCACGTTGGCTCTCAAACACAGCCTTAGTGACCCTAAAAATCAATTGTTTGTCCACAACATAAAAAAAAAAAACCTTAAAGCATGGCATTTAAAGTGTCACGGGCCTATTTCTTCAATAGGCTAGTGTGGCATGACGGGCTTTTCTTTTCCAAATATTATAACCAAAATCAAATTAAGCAATATTTATGAATTCATGCGTAATGGTGATTAAAAAAAAAACCTAAAGCCACAACTAGACATATATGTTATTCTAAAAATTTAAAATCAAAATCCTAATTCCTACAAACATCATAGAATAGGCTAATTGAACAAAAAAATCCCGAAATCAAAACTCTATCCAGCCTTAAAAAAAAAAAGGTTGAAAAGCAGGAGAAAACTTGGCGTCTCAACCACCGTGGCTAGGGCCGTGCACCAAAAAAGCCAACGGATGATGGACGTATGAACCCAATCTGGCAAAACTGAGAGAGAGAGATCGATCCCATTTCGTAGTGAGAGAGAGAGAGATCGAACCCAATCTGGCAAAGCCAACGGATGATGGACGTATGTCTTCATCGTCTTCTTCTTCTTCTTCTCTTTTGAAAGAATAAAAACGATCCCATTTCGTAGAAAAAGTTTGTACATAAGCAGATGATGAGCAATCACCGTTTGCCGGGGGCGTGTGATCCTGCTCAGCAAACAGAAAACATGAGTTCAAATAACAGAGTCCGACAGCAGCAACCTTTAGGGTACGTTTGTGGGTCATGGAAAATGGGTGTTTTCCGTAGAAACGCATCGACGGGAGTGTGTTTCTGCAGGGCCGACAGTGACGACACAAACAGCGAAAACCACCGTTTTCGCAAAAAAAAAACTTGATGGGGTGTGCCAAAATACACGCTGCCTCTGGGTTTTCTGGGGAGTTGATTATGATATAATGGAGTCAATCTAGGAGGTATCTTTGATTCGGGCCATTTGAGCTTGATCCTGCCCCTTAATTCGTGTGTGATGGTGTAAATGGCCTTCTTCAATGTAGAAATGATGGAGGGAAAAATACGATTGTTACGTTACGACGAGATCCATCTCCAGGTGATAAGAAGCCAGCAGCGCCATGTAAGGGTATGTTTGATGCGCCATTCCCAGCGTGATTCGGACAAAAATCTCGCAGGGAACAACAATTTTTAACAAACGTTGGACGCGGCGGACGGCGTTCCATGCGTCCACCGTGTTCGTATACACATGAACTTTTCGTTCCACCCCCCCCCATGTTACAAAAGTAACAGGGACGAAGGGAACGTTCATTTCGTCTCGACGAGCGCACCTCTTTGAGCCCCATGCCCTCCGCAACCCCCTCGTTATCTCCTCCATGAAGCTCAGGAGGCATCACGCTCTCCCGGAGGCCCATCAACTTGTAGTATGCCCCTCCGTCGTGGTTCTCCATCATATTGGAGACCTGCGAGAACGAGAGGGATCCGACGGAGTTGATGAGCTTATCAGCGAAGACATTCGGCAACGACACGCGAGCGTCGACGTCGTAGATGACAATCTGATTGGGGATGCCGAAGATCTCGCTCTCCTGTGGGATTCGAAGCTCAGAGACCGCCTGCAGCATGGAGATCCTGTTGTGGAGCCGCTTGATGGCCTCCGGCGGGTCGATCACGCGGGCGCCAAGGTTCCTCGTGGTGAATTTGCACAGCTGGTTCCGCCATTTATAGTTGTAGATCTTGTGGATGCAGTCGAAGGGCCCCTGCTCCACCAACATAAATCCACAATTCTGACAAAAACTCACCGTCCATCGCTTCACCCACCATCTCCGTTTGCTCCACCAACAGAGCACTGATCTGTATGAAAAAGATGTTTGAACGATGCGTGCCATGTGTTTGATGTAATGGTTCTGTGAGATGTTATATTTTGTGCTGCCATTGTTGATCAATAAGTTAAAATTGAGGTCACAGTTTTTTGTCAATGTGAAGTTGCACTTCAATCGTTTGTTGTAATGTCTGCAAGAGATGGTAATGTTGGACATTTTGGGTTTCTAGGTCCAACTCACAGTGTGACCCGGTTTGACAGCCATTAGTGGGTCACATTAGTGGCCAAATAATGGGGTTAGTGGGTGGGAGTTACGTGAATGTGGAGAGACCACATTCACGTAACTGCCTTATTCCCCCATTATATAACGGGTTAGGAAGCTACGAAGATGATGAGTGTTCGTAGCATTTCCCTGCCAAAATATTGTTCCGCATTCGGACGCTGCGGAAAGGGTCCTGCTCACCGTCGACTTAAGGCCTGGGCTCATTGTGGGCGTCGACCGACTGAGGAGAACGTCGAACTACCTACACAGACTATGGCGAATTCAGGTACGCTCCCTGTCATGTTGTTTTCACAGGGTTTCGGCAACATTGGGTTATGGGCCCACGAGTGCCACACATTTCCGCTGCGCGTGGCTGTGTAGGCCGTTTCAACGATTTGGCGTCGGTGGAGTCGCCGTGGGGCGACAACCACCGGTAAGCTGCAGATTGTCGCCGTGGGGCGACAGTCTTAACCGACTACTGTCACCGAATAGGGCGACATCTTTTTCCCAGTTCAGGCAAACCTCATAAAAAAAATGATCGTTTTATACCTGTAGCCATTGGGATGCAGAGGGGTTTACCCTCTGTCGGTGAGCCGTCGCCTGAAAAAACCCCTTTTCTTCTCTGTTTTCCATTTCAGCCGTTGGGCAAGGGACTTTTGCCGAAAACTGCAGAGGTGACAGCGGCGGTCTTGCCGGTGCCCAGGTTACCCCACCTCATCGCCGGAGTGACCTGCAAACCGGCGACAATAAAAAAAAAATTGTTTAACCTTTACCTATCGCCGGAGGGGAAGGTCGCCGGGGGAAGAAGGTTTGCTGTGGGGCGTTTTGCCGGCAAGGGCAGCCATCAGCAGCAGCCTTGCTGACTTCGCCGGGGCTGCCGCCGGACTGGCAGACTCTGTCGGACTTCTGCCATTGGACGACGAAGCTGTGAAGCATCGCCGTGGGGTGACGTCTTCTGACGGGGAGGCTGTCGCCAGATCGGCGTCACCGTGGGGTGACGCAGGTCGCCGACCACCGGGCACAGTCGCCGTGATGACGACGTGGGTCGCCGTGGAACCGAAAAGGGTGGAAACCCCTTTTCGGTTTCCCTAAAAATTAACCAGAAACCCATCGGGTTTCTGTTTCTTTTTTTATAAAGGGACCGGATCGGGTCCGGCGAGAAGACCCGATCCAAACCCCTTTGGGTGGATCGGGTCTGCTATTCACTTTTTGGATCTGACCCAGACCCATAATGGTACCGGGTTTGGGTCTGATCCGGAAAGAATTGGATCTTTCTCTCGGATCGGGTTTTGACCCAGGTCCATTTAGGTTCGGGTCTAACCCGGTTCTGCTTTTGGGCCGGGTCCGATCCGAACCCATTAAGAGTCGGGTCGTACCCGGGGTCCGCTTTGGACCGGGTCGAACCCGGGTCCATTTAGGACAGGGTCTAACCCGGTTCTGTTATGGACCAGGTCATACCTGGGATCCGGTTTGGACCGGGTCGTACCCGGGGTCCGGTTTTGGACCGGGTCGAACCCGGGTCCATTTAGGACCGGGTCGAACCCGGTTCTGTTATGGACCGGGTCGTACCCGGGGTCTGTTTCGGACCGGGTCTAACCCGGGTCCGTTTCGGACAGGGTATAACCCGGGTTCTGTTCAGGCCGGGTCTGACCCGTATTAAGTATGGGTCGGGTCAGACCCGGATCCCATTTGAATCGGTTCGGATCCATGAAAGCAGGAACCAAACACTATTAAGACTGAATCGGATCAAGAACCTGATCCAACCCCTTCCAAAACCGGTTCGGAGCCGTTTTTGACCGATTCTTTCCAGTTTTTCACTGGTTCCGAGATGCTGAGACCCTGTTTTCATACATATAAAGAAATACAGGGATTTTGGCATACGGTTATAGGGTTTTATGAACTTTTGTTCATATTAAGTATCAGTTTATAAGGTTCAGAACCGGTTCGGACCCTTAGATGACCGGTTCGGGGCGGTTTCAGACCGGTTCAGAGTGTTTTTAGACCGGTTCCTACTTGAGGACCTTGAGTTTTACCCATATGAGCATGCTTTTGTTATTTTTTATGCTTTTAAAAGTATTTATTTTGATAATGCATGACTTATGCATGTTAATTCATGTATTTTGCGTTAGTTAAGTTGTGCATGATAATTTTAAGCATGAATTGTAACTAAATTCATGACAATTAGTTTATGTATATTTGTTGAAGTATGAACTTATATTATGTCACGAATATACATGCATTAAAATGTGTGCATGGGCGTGTTCCATAATACGAATAGGTTTTTCGGTAAAAGATTTTGATTGACCGATTCATGTAATCACTAAAGTGATCTGAGTCGTGTTAATTAAGGATTCTTTGGACCGTATTAAGATTCGTAATTATGATTGTGTGTGAATTTATGAAACATCGATTCTACCCAAAGGTCGTTGTGTTCCAAATTTACATAGGGTGTGATAATAGATGTGTATTCCAGCCCATGAAGTATGTTCGTACCCAAAGGTACAATACTGAATTGCCTATGAATTCATGATCTACTAGTTTTACCAACTGAAGTCAATTCCTTGAGAATTGAAGAGACGGAGCAATTATGAGTATTATCGTTTTCATCAAAGTGAAACGATAATGGCTCAACTACGCTTGTCTCAGAAAAGGTGAAAATAAAGGGTCTCACGTTTTCCTTTTCAACACGAGTCTCGTCTGAGCAATAATAGTAATGTATTTTCGTTTTCGTTTCTTGATTTATCAGGTTCCTTCCATATCGACGGTTCAAGTAGTATCTTTATCTTAGACGAATCAAATTTTTCTGATTGGAAAGAGATTGTATTATTCACTTTGAGCTATATGGATTTAGATCTAGCCCTTAGAATTGATGAACCTCCCGCTCTTACAAAGCAGAGCACAGCCGATCAGAAGGCTGCCTTTGAGAAGTGAGAGCGCTCGAACAGACTTAGCCTGTTGCTTTTGCAATCTCGGGTGGCTAAGAATATCCGAGGCGTCATTCCTCATTGTAGGACTATGAAGGAATTTCTGTGAGCCATTGATGCTCAGTTCGTCACTTCTGATAAGGCAAGGGCCAGTACACTCATGTCCAAATTAGTGTCTATGAAATATGCTGGTGACAGTCACATCCGACAGCACATTTTGGAAATGAGGAATATTGTAACTCAACTGAATGACATGAAGTTCGCCATCTCTGACTCCTTTTTAGTCAATCTGATCTTAACCTCGTTACCTACTGAGTATGGACCCTTTAAATCTCCTACAACACACATAATGATGAGTGGTGGTCTTTTAATGACCTCTTGGCCAAGTGTGTTGAGGAAGAGGAGAGATTGAAGGGTGAGAGGGTGCCAAGTGCACATATGGCCTCTCATAAGGATAAACAGAGGTCGAGGCTAAAGAAAAGCTCCTTCAAAAGAAAGAATTAGAAGAAAGCCACTGGGGAGAGTTCATACTCTTAGGCGAAAGCTAAATCCCAGTTAGGAGGCCCTTCTATAAAGTGTTTCTTCTGCAAAAAGAAGGAGCATAAGAAGGTGGACTGTTTGAAGTTCAAGAAGTGGCTCAAAAATAAAAGTAATAAGTCATTCGTTTATCATGAGTGCAATCTAATTCATGTTCCATTGCATAGTTGGTGGATTGATTCTGGTGTCACAGTGCACATTGCCAACTTTTTGCAGGCATTTCTGAACAAAAGGGAACCAACGGAGCATGAAAAAAGCATCTTCTCAGGAAATAAGATGCGTTCGCATGTCAAGAACGTTGGGACCTGCAGAATTGTGTTGGAGTTGAGATTTATATTGGATTTGGTCGATAATTTTTATGTTCCATCTTATAGTCGGAACCTAATTTCAATTTCAAAACTTGATAAGTTTGACTTTGTATTTAAATTTGAAAAATCTAAACTTATTATTATGAAAAGTTCAATGAATATAGGTTCTGCATATATGTGTGATGGTTTGTATCGATTAAGAACCAAATTCCAAATTCGAGAATCTCACTCCATTGAGAATACAATGATTGGCAATAAACGTGGCCTAAAGGATGATCAATCATATTTGCTTTGGCATCGGAGGTTAGGACATATCTCGAAAGAGAGAGTCCAAAGACTCGTGAAAGAGGGAATCCTTGGATCCCTTGATTTTACAAATGTAGAGCCATGTGTTGACTGCATAAAGGCTAAGCAGTCTAACACATATAAGAAAGATGTCAAACGCAGCAATGGAAAGTTAGAAATAGTGCATACGGATGTCTGCGGCCCTTTTTTACCGTGTTATACGGGTGAAAAATATTTTGTCACCTTTATAAACGATTGCTCACGATATATGTATCTCTACTTATTATCTGAAAAATCAGAAATCTTTCAGGTTTTTAAGGACTTCAAGAAAGAAGTAGAGAAACAAACCGGTGAAGTTATTAAGGTTGTCAGGTTAGATAAAGGTGGCGAATATTATGATCGTTTCATAGAGATGGGACAAAAGGAAGGTCCATTAAATCGGTTTCTAAAAGTGGAAGGTATTGTACCTCAGTATACCATGCCTGGTAGTGATTACCAGAATGGTGTAGCTGAAAAGAGAAACCGTACGCTTAAAGAAATGGTTTGAGCGATGTTGAATCACTCAAACCTCTCTTTGACCTTGTGGGGTGAAGCTCTTAGGATTGCAGTGCATATTCTGAATAAGGTTCCTACGAAGTTTGTTCAAAAGACTCCTTACGAGTTATGGACAGGTAGAAAAACTTCTTTATCATATATGCACATATGGGGATGTCCAGCAAAAGCTAAATTGTATAACCCACATATAAAATCTTTTGATCCTAGGACAACTAGTGGTTTCTTCATTGGTTATTCAGAAAGATCGAAAGGCTTTAGGTTTTATTGTCCATCTCATACACCACAAATAGTGGAAACAGATAAAGCAAGATTTCTTGAAAATGGTTCTGTTGGGATAGATGCGTCTCAAAATATTGATTTTAAGGAAATGCAGGATTCAGGTTTCTCACCTGCTAAGAATAAAGACTCGACTTTCTCTATCATTATTCCTTCGAGTAATGTAAGAGAAAGTCCAGTCAATGAACATCAATCCCAACTAGATCCAGTTGTTGATGAGGATATACAACAACAACAGGATACAGAGGCTCATTTTGAACCATCTGTAGCACCTGTATGGAGGTCCACCAGAATTAGAAAATCTGCTATCCATCCGGACTATGTGGTGTATTTACAAGAGTCAAATGATTTCATAGACATTGATGAAGATCCCTTCACATTTGCAGAAGTCATTGAAAGTGAAAGATCAACACATTGGATCAATGCCATGAAAGAAGAGCTTAACTCTATGGCAAAGAACCAAGTGTGGGATCTTGTACCTCGACCTGATAGAGTTAGACCTGTTGGTTGTAAATGGGTTTATAAAACCAAAACAGACTCTAAAGGTCATGTGGAGAGGTACAAGGCTAGGCTTGTTGCAAAAGGTTTCACACAGATAGAGGGCATTGATTATAATGAGACTTTTTCTCCTGTCTCAACTAAGGAATCATTGAGGATAATCATGGCCCTCGTAGCTCATTTTGATTTAGAGCTGCATCAGATAGATGTGAAAACTTCCTTCCTGAATGGGGATCTGGATGAGAAGGTATACATGCAACAACCTCCTGGTTTCAGTATAGATGACTCAAATAACTTAGTTTGCAAATTGAGTAAGTCAATTTATGGACTTAAACAGGCCTCCCGCCAGTGGTATAAGAAGTTCAATCAGGTAATAATGAACTTTGGATTCACTGAAAACATTGTTGATCAGTGTATTTACATTAAGACTAGTGAGAGAGTTCATAATTTTGGTTTTATATGTTGACGATATTCTTCTTGCAACTAATGATTTGAGTCTTTTACATGAAACAAAAGACTTTCTTTCCTCTCATTTCGATATGAAAGACATGGGTGAGGCCACTTATGTCCTTGGAATCGAGATCCGTCGTAACAGAACTAAGAGTGTCCTTGGCCTATCTCAGAAATCCTATATCCTTAAGGTTCTTAAAAGATATGGGATGGAGAATTGTTCTCCTAGTTCAGCACCTATAGTGAAAGGGGATAAATTGAGCTTAAAGGATTGTCCTCAGGATGATATTGTGAAGGCTCAGATGGATGTTGTCCCATATGCTTCAGTAGTTGGGAGTTTACAGTACGCGCAGACCTGCACTCGACCTGATATAGCATTTGCTGTGTGAATGCTTGGTAGATATCAGTCAAATCTAGGCATTGTGCACTGGAAGGCAGCGAAGAAGGTCATGCGCTATTTACAAGGAACGAAAGACTATATGTTGACTTACAGGAAAGCTGACCACCTAGAGGTCATTGGATACTCTGATGCGGACTTGAGAGGGTGTATTGACAGTAGAAAATCCACTACTGGATACATTTTCCTTCTAGCAGGCGGTGTTGTCTCATAGAGAAGTGGAAAGCAGTCTACCACTGTTGCTCATACCATGGAGGCGGAATTTATTGCTCTATACGAGACTTCGTCACAGGCCATTTGGATAAGGAACTTCATTATGGGTCTTGGGATAGTGGACTCTATTAAGAGACCACTAAAGATCTTTTGTGACAATGAAGCAGCCGTATCTTTTTCAAATAACAACAAGAGCTCAACATCGTGTCGACACATAAAGTTAAAATATTTTGTTGTTAAAGAAAGGACTGAGAATCATCTGGTATGTATTGATATAATTGGGACGAAGAAAATGATTGTGGATCCCCTTACTAAAGGGCTAGCACCGGGATTGTATTCCCAACATGTAAAGGGGATGGGTCTTTTTTATTCCTTCTGATGTATGACAATACATTATGTGATCACATTTGTGTTTATGTTTTGATTCTCTAAGGTTTTGTGTTATTATTGATTTTGCATAAAGAATCTCTCATATGGGTTAGAGAGAATAGCAGAATAACAATATTAAAGGACCAATAGAATAGGTGTGAGACCAACCTATTCATAAAGGTAATTTCTTTACATGCCTAAGCACTGAAGGTGAATTGTAGCGTAGTACAAGAAAATATGACATTTCATAAAAGGGTGCTCATATCCTTGACTCATACGATTCATCCTTGTGATAAGGGGTGGCATGTGAACCCACATGAAGAATTAAATCGAGATAACGGTATATAACTCGATTTAGTACACTTTTGGTGTCAATGGGTCAAGTGGGAGAATATTGGACATTTTGGGTTTATGGGTCCAACCCACAGTGTGAACCGGTTTGACAGCCATTAGTGGGTCACATTAGTGGCCAAATAATGGGGTTAGTGGGTGGGAGTTACGTGAATGTGGAGAGACCACATTCACGTAACTGCCTTATTACCCCATTATATAAAGGGTTAGGAGGCTACGAAGATTATGAGTGTTCGTAGCATTTCCCTGCCAAAATATTGTTCCACATTCAGACGTTGCGGAAAGGGTCCTGCTCACCGTCGACTTAAGGCCTGGGCTCATTGTGGGCGTCGACCGACTGAGGAGAACGCCGAACTACCTACATGGACTATGGCGAATTCAGGTACGCTCCCTGTCATGTTGTTTTTACAGGGTTTCGCCAACAGGTAACCCATGTAATGGCCATAGCAGAACTCCATTTAGAACACCTCAACAAATGAAACTTTAATTCTATTTGAAATGCTAGATATTATAAAAGAAAATGGAATCATTTTTGTGAAATGATCATTACGTGTCTAGCTTAGTCTTTTCTCTCATTCATGTAAAACCTATTTTAGAGAAAAAATGTTCTTGTATAAGATGTAGGTATGATTGTCTCACATGTATATTGTCTAGTGTACCTTATCACACACTTACTGAAAGAGTGAAGGGTACTAATGAAATTGACCTCAGTCATAAACATCTTTGGATTTTCTAGGACATGCTAAATGTTTATTCATCTCGATAGTATGCTCTTTGCATGATTATTCGATTTAGAATGATAATTTCCCAGAAAACAAAAGGGAAGAATGAGAAATCACAACCATGGTAAATGTCTCATTTTCATGCAAATGCTCATTTTTTGGAGAATTTTCAACTGCCACATGTTATGTACTTGTAAAAATGGTTGTCATTATCATTATACTCATTGAAACTTGGATTGTTTGATTGCTATTTCATTTTTAGTTAGTTATCTGCAATTTAACTGTTGGAAAGGCGTAAGGAATTTTCTCGAATCTATGGGTATGTCTGGTTGGATACAAATGTGATTTGGAATATCATGCAAGTGAGAGAATGAATCTCATTTTCACAGCTAACCAAACATGTGATTTGGAATCTCATGTAAATGAGAAATGGAATGTGGTTTGAAATCACATTTGATGTGAATCTCACATGATTCTAAATCACATGAAATTTGTGATTTGAAATCATATGACTTCAAATCACATTTGATTCCATCTCATGTGATTCCAAATCACATGAGATGCAACCAGACATAACCTATATGTATAACCTAAGCATTGCAAAACACATGCCTAATGTTTTGAATGAGTTGAAATACTCAAGTCCATTGAATTGGTTCAATAACATCCAAGGCAAGCTTATCCTTGTTTCTATAAGTCACATAATGATCTTTTATGACGTATTTTTACTCTGCTTAAATTTTTGTCCAGAAATCCATTCAGTAAATAGGTATGTGGATCAACTTATTGAATACACTCAGGAGCACCTTTTTCAAAGAAATAATGTCCCATTAATTTTATTAGTGATCCCATCCTGTCCAAAAGTTCTTGATTCTTAGTGGGTCTAAAGATGATCGATGCAAAGCAAGTTTGTTTCACAGAAAAGGATAAATATTGGGCACTCCTGTGAATCTGTTGTTCCTAAGTAGTACTCTTTCGAAAATTATGAGCTCTATCTTTGACTTGCTTAACCTCTTGCCTAGCATCTGTTTCATAAATTCACACTTGTCTACTTCAAACTTCTCATAACCACATTTAGCATAGCATATCATTTAACATTCTGATCCTTTCATTATGCTATCTAATGGATTGTTCTATATGAAGAAGGAACTTTAGTCAATCATGTTGAAGAAAAGAATCTTATTGTATTTTTATGTATGTCTTTAATTGCAAGGACTTCCTTTTTCAATTACCATGCATATACCCTCTCTAGTGTGGAGGGGCCTCAAGAGTAAGGTGTGGTGCAAGGCTATCATCAATTGAGTACTTTCTTGGAAGAAGCAAACAAAACAAAAATATGAATATTTGTGAAGTCCATAATCTGCTTTAGCACCAGCTAGTTGCCTACAACATGACTAATAGTTAACCAGAAGATACTCGGGGACATCTAATATTGCTATTTTCTTTGCCTTTATAGGGATAGAATTGAAAATTTTGATGTCCTAAACATGCATGCTCATTTCATGCATCTCTTGAATAGTCCAAGTAGTTTGGAAGTGAAGATTGCACAAGTATGCTTGGATTTGGGAAATTGCTTCTTGAGCATCTATATTTCAGTTCTCTTAAAAAAAAAAAATTCAGAAAGATAAATTTTGAGAAATCATTTTCTTAAGTGGAGTTCTACATTTTCGAGAAGATGATAATTCTGGTTTCCCAAACAGGTTTGCACCATAGTCACAAATATTGGGAAAATATTGGCTTATGAAAAATCTCAAGAGATGATTTTTTATTCAGAATATATTATTGATTTTTTTTTCGAGGAATTAAAACTTGTTTAAGAAATTAAATTTTTTCAGAAATGTGTTGGTATTTTTTGGCAAAAATTTATTGTCCAGAACAAGTTGTATTTGTCCAAGACAATTTGTCCTGTCAACTCAAACGTAGGACAAAAGCTGGTATTAAGAGTAAACAAGTTGATTTTTGGCCTTGGAAGTTGAGGTTTTAAGGTATTAACAATAACCCTTTCATTCTTTCTTTATGGAGCTCATTTGTTTATTTCATTGCTCATCAAAATGTCATCAACTTGATGCCACAAAATATGATAACGGTAAAAATTGAAATCTTGGCAGTTTGGTGTGAATTTTGTTTGCTTTATGAGAATTTAAGAATATGAAAATTCAATTTGAGATCTATATTTGGGGCAAAAATCAAATTTCAAATTCATATTCAGGGCAAAAAATCATGATTTTAGATATAATTTCGTAATTGGATTCATATCCAGGCAAAAAACCATAACAAACTTGTTAAAACATATAAAATGGTTGACGGATCGGGTCATATGATCCAAAACAAAGTAATTTGACCCATTATCCATGATTGTTCAAGTTGTCCACACATCATCATCAAACAACGGACATTTGGAACATAGCATTTGAGTATGGTCCCAACAAACGTTGGACTTGGAATAGTTGTTACAGAACGAACAAAACCAATATTCTGTTCCGTTCTTTTTGTTCATTTCGTCCAACCCTAGACAAGCCATCAAACATACCCTAAAGGTACACTTGTACCCAAACCGATGAACCTTGTCGGCAATGAGTTCAAGATCCCGCTAGCATAACTGGTGGAGCTTTTGGACAAAACTGCATGACCAAAATTGTAAGACCCAGCCCGATTGAGCCGGGTGGGCTCAAACCCAGGCCAGGCTGGGAAGATAAGCTTAAACAAAAATTGAATTTTTGAAGAGTGGGAAAGACGATTCCTCTAAACGAGGAACCACCTCCCCCCCTCTAGTTTAAGAGGTCAAGGATAAACCCCTCCCTGCACATTATCGGGAGGGTGAGGGTTATCCTCACCCACTCTCCTCACAATGCACCACTTAGCCCCCCACTCGATCAGAAAAAGAGAAAGAGGGATTGAAAAGGTTGAGAACGAGTGAGAGAGGGAAGAGAAATGCTGAAATACCTATGAAAGAAAGGAGCTGTCATCGACAGGTAATGACTCCCCCCTTCCCCATGTTTCTTTTTTGTTTTGTGAGAGATCAGGCTGGCAGTCGTGGTTGCCGGCGTGCCCACTGTGAGGAGGCCAGCAACCACGGTTGTCAACGTAATTGTAGAGAAGAGGTTGGCGGCCACTGGATGCTAGTATCGTTACAGAGAGAGATGATAACCTCTAGAGGGGAGGTGGTCGGGGGAAGGGTCGCGCCCCTCCGCCTCGACAATCGACTGCAGACCGATGCAATCGAGTCTCGACTGCAGACTGAGTCAGAAGACCAACTCATTCTGGGTACAACTCAGACTGAGTCAGGTCTGATCGAGACCCAAATGGGTCGGTCTGGATAAGACCCGGACCAAACCAGACCAAAAGAAAAAAATCGAAGGCAATCTTGGTTGGTAGTCCATCGACTCAGTTTGGACTGAACTGGACCAAGTCGATTTGACCAAACCAATCAGGGTGTGAACCCAGACCGAGTCATGCCTGACTGAGGATCGATTCAGTCTGGGTTCAGCCAAACTGAGCCTGGTCAAAGTATTAAAAAAAAGAGAACCGAGATGGGTCGGGTTGGACCCTCTCTTGGTTTCCTTGTAATGGGTCAGGATTAAGCTGGACTAGACTGGGTCTGGGTCTAGTTCGGTCCAGTTGGTCTGGACTGGTAGAGGTTGGACTAGACCTAAACTGAACTGGGTCTGAATCTAGTCCGTGATTAGGCGGATCAATTCTAAATCCAGATCAAAACTGAAATAGATTCAATCTATTCTATTCCTAACTGAAACTGAACCGGATCCAGTTTAGTTTGTTCGTGACTGAAACTGAATTGGAATCCAATTCTATCTATTCTTGATTGAAATTGAACTGGATCCAGTCCAGTCTATTCCTAATTGAGACTGAACTGAACTAGTCCAATATGTCTCTAACTGAGACTAAACTAAACCAGCTTAGTTTGTTCTTAGTTGGAACATATTAAGTTTAGTCCAGTTACACCAAACTGGGTATAGATCTGCATCACTTAGTGAGCGGATCTGATATTGGTCTTAGAGAGTTCAGTTGGGTTTGAACCCAAACCCAATTGGGTTCAGATTAGGTTCAGTAAACCCAATGTACTAAACTCGAACCGAGCCCAGTCCGACTTGGCTTAAGTAAGGTTAGATTGTAATGATTTGAAATAACCAAATTACCCTTATATATGGCATGATATCAAATTAGTAAAACGAGCATAACTTCGCATCGGACTCAGAATTGAGTAAGGTTTGGTGCGTTGGATTCATATCACAGACAAGAATTTGCCTATCTTATAGTTCTGACCAAACCAGGGATACAAAAATTAAAGTCTGACATACCACCTCAAGAGGGATATTTTGATTAAGTATAAAGAATGTTTGTTTATTAATATGAACATATTTGTATGATGATCAGATCCAACTATTATAGCTAGAAAAGACTCGATTATAGACTAGAGTTCATCGTTTGCATTCAAGGCCTAAAAAAAATTATAAGCATTTTAATTAATAATACATTGTATGTTGAGGTATTTACGAAATAGACTACATAAATTCATGTTTTCTTGATATTACAATTGTATTCTAGTGAGTTTGCAATTGCATATTAGAAATGCACCTTTCTTGTGACTATAGAGTGAATGCATGTAAATTTGCTTTTATGCCATAAATAATTTAATACATGAGTTGCATGAATTGAATTGTTGTATTTTAGATAAAACGCATACTTGAGATTGTGAAAGACTTAGAAGCAGAGAGGCGATTCTTTGCACTCCATTAGACATGGTCTAATTTAAAACATAAACCAAGTGCACCTTCGGGATTTCTCAAACTTTATAAGGCATATGCAAAGGGTTTGGAAATAGTTTTTGGGATTGTTGTGGACTTGGTAAACCACTAGCCAAACTAGGAATGTAAATGGTTCTAATTAAGATCCAATGTGGTCAATACCATATTCGGCTAGTCAGACGCTGTCTAAACATATTGGTATTCGAATGGTGCAAACCTCATACCATATCCACTTTTTTACATGTAAGATGGATTCGGGTATTTGTAAAATTTGGATATTTGTTAAATTCGGTAGCAAAAAATCAAAATCATAACAACATCCAATCATAATCAGATATGTTTTGGCTTACCAAATATAATTAAATAGAATCAATTGGGTCAAATATCCAATCATAATCAGATATGTTTTGGCTTACCAAATATAATTAAATAGAAAGATTTTATCAGATTTGCAGCAGATACAAGAAGGTCTAACCATTATTCATTGCGATAATAAGTCTGCAATTGCCATGACCAAGAATCATGTGTTTCACTATCTATCAAAGCATATCGAGAGACATCATATCAGAGAGTTTGAAAAGGGAGTAATCTCAGTGAAGTTTATCCCCAACAAAAAGCAAGTTGCCGACATGTTCACAAAACCTCTATCAATTGACAAAATTGAAAAATTCAAAGATATTTTAGGAATTATAAATCAAGAGGGAATGTTGAAATAAATTAATTTGTAATTAATTTTATTAAAAATTGTAGACACCAAATTTTCTATGATGCCTAATTTCTAATGTTTTTCTCAAGTGTGCAAGTATAAAAATAGAACACCTCACCACTGAACGACTTAGCCAATTTAGTCGGCCACTGATGGACGACAAAACAATTTGGTTGTCCGCTATGGGTGACAGAACATGAGTATCATTTGATAGAGGGACGACACAACCAAATCATCGTCCAATGTACCAAATATATGCGGATAAGTCCAAGTTTATTCTTATCTCCTTCCAACCATACTAGTACATTTCTGGGAGAACTATTCTTGGACGAATCTTATCACGGGAAGAACTCTTTTACTTGAGTGCATTCAAATCTATAAATAGGGACCTACCCCTATACCCTAAGGCAACTGAAAATTTTACACCTACGTGTTGGCTCTGCATAAATACGTCTATTCAATGCTGCCAACATGTTGTCCAGAAGCCATTGACGAACGTTCCTATCTACGAAGGTGTTGCAGACATAATACAAGCTTAAACGATCAAACAAACCCCCACGTTTAAAAAAAGTATTTTCCCCGTATCCCTAATGCAGTTATTTCAATCTTATTTAATTTTTGATTAGGTACTTATACACAATTTTTATATTTGTTTTGCATATTGCAATCCACGACGGAGTGATTCAACCTACGAGGATTGAGAAAACTTGTTTCGTCTTTACCTTTCTGCAAGGTGAAGCATGGTTGAAACTTATAACGGTGTTCTTACATTTTAAAAAAGAATCCAAATAAGTTTCATCCTCCCATGTACAAATTTAATCATCAATAAGAATTAACTTGTATTTACTCTCAGCAACCTTAGGAGATGAATGGGTTCATACTTACACATGCATGGCTTAATCTGTTTAAGAGGGCGAGGAAGTTGAAAAGATGGACCTGTAGTAAAGACCAACCTCCACATATGTGGAGGACCCTAAATTAGGGGGGAGGGGGGATTGTTGGCTGTGCTTATGTGCCAAAGGAGGCACGCAAAGATCATTATCAAACAGAGGTCAATGCTATCTCTGTGGCCCAAGCCAAACAATTGGATTAGATTCAATCCAATGGCCAAAATTTAATTTTGATATCCAAGTCAAAACACACACACACACACATTTCCCATTTCTCATGATCTTTAAAAGTCTTGTTTTCATTTCACTTCCTAGCAATCATGGTTTGAACTAAAGAAAAATTTAAAGCAAGCTAGGTCATGTAATTATGCAAACCATAACCAAATACAAAGCAAAGCACAAAAAAGAGAGAAGAAAGAAAACAAGAGAAGGCAAGAGATTTACGTGGTTCAGCACTCTGTGCCTATGCTCATGGGCGAAAGGAGGAGCAAAATCCAATGACAAGATATGAGGAAATACAGAAGAGCCCTCTAAACGCTAATCATCAATACACTCGAAACTCTCATATCTAGCTCTCAAAAGGAGACGGTCATATATATGGTGGACATAAAACATTAGCTGGTACAAAGCAAAAAATTACAAAGCTAGATAGGTTCAGGTGCTTCGCCCCCTCTAGTCTAGGGCCTGGCAGCTCAATCCCTTTGCTACCACCACAAACCCCCCATTGAAAACTCCCATTGTACAGTCACCAAAATATTTTTGGATTGGGCATGGATCAGAGCAGGTTCAAAATTGAAGACACCTACAAAACAGTAATGTAGACCTCATATGGTTGTCTTTTTTTTTGTCAAAACTGATCTTGTCGTGCACATATGCTGGAAAGCTAAGCCTTCTACCGGATTGTTTTTGAAGAATTTATTGTAAAATCATTAACCAAGTAATATACAATGAGGTGGCCTTATTAAGCTTTAATGGGAGGAAAAAAAAACAGATGAACTCATTGAATATTTGCAAGACTCGAGTGGAACTCATGGGCCCAAAACACCCACCAAGAATGAGTTCCAAATACACGAACACGAACAGAACATGGCTGAATCTGACTGTAATGGATCCAATTACATATTTCAAAAGCCTCATGCCTGACTAAAATTTCATGCTCAAGTTACTAAATCTGCTCTCCTAGAACGAGATGGAAAGGCAAGGATAAGGCTTGTGCCAAACAAGAAAACCATAAAATCTAGTCAAAGTGCCTCAGATTCCTGGATTTTCCTAATATGGGTTTTTGTTTTTCTGTAGACTTCAAGCAGAGACCTACGCTGGACGTTGACCACTAATACAGGTTAAATCCCGGTTAAATTAAGTGAATATTAATGCCTTAAAATGAATAAATTACCTAACTCTCTTTTTTTGTGAGGGCAAATAAGCATTTTTCAACCCTGAAGGGCAATATAGAAAACACAAAGAATTGTAATAGGAGGTTAACTAAACTGAGGTCTCACTTTGGCAGTTTTCAAGAAAACTGTGTCCCCATATCAGGAAATTCAGAATAATGAGGACTCTTTTTGGAATTACAGGCAAAAGATTGGCACCTAAATAGAATTTTCCCTATATCTAATTTCTAAACTTTTTGAAACCTCTCCGCCCCTCACTCCCACCATCGGAAGGAACCCAATGAGCCCCCATACCACCTTTGAGTGATTTTGGGCAAGTTACCTCTTTAGCCCATTATTTGCTCTTCTTTTGGTCTAATGAGTTTCATATGAACTGATATCTGCAACAGTAGCAACTTTTAAGGGAACATGTCTCCACTTCCCACTTCTAAAGAAGGTAATCACCATGAAAGGTGACACTCCGATCAGTGGTTCCCTGTCATTTCCAAGATTTAGCCATAACATCATTAGAACTCCCACAAAAATATTGAAACCAGCTAGCAAATTCAAAGAGCCAACCTTAACAAATAGGTGACTTCACATACTATAAAGTTTTCATTTCAAACATGGTCCTCAAAGAAAATGTTTCAAATTGTCAAGTCTGTCATGCTGCCTAAGTTTACCAAGAGCCCTAGATTCAATCTGTCCAATCCTCTGTTTGGAGACTTTAAAGATATTCCCAATCTCATCCAATGTCATTGTTCTGCCGTTTTCAAACCCATATCTGTACCTCAACACCTCAGCCTCTCTAGGACTAACAGTTTGTATCAGTTTAGTTATCTCCTCACGTAGGAGCTCCCTCATGATAACTTCCGTGGCACTTTCAGCTTCTTGATCAACGATCAAATGCTGCATACCCAAAAAACAAGTACACAGTTAAGCCATTGACATCAACATAAATCTATTATTTTGCTTCCGTATTGAATAGCACAGAAGAAGTTAGGGTGATTATAAAGGCATTAAAAGAGCAGAAGATTATTCATTTATCAGTGAAAGAAAGGTTCATGTTATCAAACCATGTATGTGGTGTAGGAACCACGGCGAAATGGCTGATCTAGTGAAGTAGGGTCATTAGAAGCCTGTAGAACCATTGGCAGTTTCTCAACAGTCAGTCCCACTGATCCAGCAACTTCATCAGGTTTCGGGGACCTTCCAGTATTTTCAGATAATAGCTTTCTTGCTTTTTGGACCCGACCAATCAGGCTATATACATGCCTCTGTAAAACATAACAGAGATCAGTTTAATAGTTGCTCAAATTCAAACCTACCTTTGAGAAAGCCCTCTTGCACTGTTTCTATTCCCAAAGTAAAGAAGAAACAATAAAAAATGTATGTTTAAAAGTAAAAAGAATCTCATACAGGCAGACGAATCAGCCTCGAGTATCTGACAATTGCTTTAGTTACGCCATCCCTAATCCACCAATATGAATATGTTGAGAATCTATATCCTCGTGAATGGTCAAACTTTTTAATTCCCCGCAACAGAGAAACAACACCAGCCTAATATTGAAAAAGACATTTGGTCAAGTTTTTTATATGGAAAAAGGATATTGTAGAACAACCAGTTACCTAGCCACTTTCCAAAGTGCACAATAAAATTGAAACATTATTGCTTAAAAAGCGTTAACTGGCAAGGATGCATTTTCCACAGAGCAATAGCACTGGAAAATTTTTAAAGAATAGGCATAGTGAGTATCAGACTAGTGCGAAATGGCAAACCTGAATAAGATCCTCGATGGCAATACCTCTACCTTGCTGTTCCGATGCAATAGATTTGACAAGTCCCATGGAAGTGCTTAGCAGTGCATTTCTACTATACCGTCCTCTCTTTAACCATGATTGCACAGTCCTAAAATCAGATCCTACAGCCTCAGATAACTCGCCCATTGTTGGATCTCGTCCAAACACTTTTCTCATGGCATCTCTTGCTTCCTCTATTCTAATCATGTCCTGCAACCATGAAATGTATATGAAAACAGTAATGTTTCATCGCTAGTAAATATACGCCTATCATAAAAGGCTACCCTTTTAACTAGCAAGTAGAACACTTTGTCGATGGCAACAAAACTGTTTGAAGTCTCCAAAGGAAACAAACATTTTTTTTTTTGATGGCATGGAAACCTTCGTGGGGATGCAGGTTACTTAATGGGGCGTACCCATACGAAGTTAAACCCTTGGTGCATTTTGGGAAGTGTTTGTTATAACAAACGCCTCCTCCTTCCTCTCAGCCCAATATGTAATTCTGCACTTTTTACAACCATAATTATATGATCTCGACAGGAAAGGAAAGAGCAAAGATGATAGAGAATCTCTAAAACGTATAGAACACAATGGATATACATTACTAGGAAACAGATCAATTAATACTATCCTATCTCCTCTGGCACTTCCTAGATTCACTTTGGTATAAATTTTTCCATAACAATATTTCAAGTAAGCAACTGATCATCAGAACAAACACATACCTTAACTGAAGAGGAAAGTTCTGCCTCTTCAGTTGCAGACAGCCGTCCAGCTTTTACTTGCAACTTAGGCTTACTTTCATTGACTAGCCACATGGACTTTTCTTCTTGGACAGAACTAGAAACTTCATAAGGTTTATTGGAATTCACTTTTCTTCTCTCATTCTTATATTTTCTTTCAAGAAGCCTCTTAGATCTGACAGCTGCCATGGTTCCAGCGTCCAGCAGGCCATGTTGACTGAAATCTTGCTCTCGCATGGGTGTACTCCTTTGTGATTCCCTGGATCATCTATCATCTCTATCACAAGGTCCATGTGAAGCTGACTGCTTTAGAAGATAATTTTTTCCTGTGATTCTCTTCCTATTTCCAATTTGGGAAGCAAAGGAGGATTCAAGATCATGAGATGCTACTCCATACCTGGAAACTCCTGTATCATGCAAAAGTGTTATTTTTGGTGCTCCTGTAGCCGATAACAGATCAGAACCATCTCCCCTCATATCTGGGTTATAACTGCAATATTAGATGAACAAGGCAATAAGCTTCACAGGACACATCATATGTGAACCATGCAGAATCATTCGTTAGGCAACGACTGATCTCACAAATCTCGTTCTCGGGTGTTTCTTAACAAAGGGGAAGTCTTAGGAAATTTTAAAATGGGTTTGACTTGGTAAACTATTGGCAAAATGTCAGTGTATAAATATGTAAGAATGTAAGAAAAATAGAAATACAAAACTATAAAAATGTTGAAATATGTTGCCATATGTAGATATCCTGACAAAATCAGGACAATATGGCACGACATTTGGATAGGAGTGGAAGTCCTGTATGCTGGGAAAAGATTAAATTTTGGCAGTATATAGAATATATCACGTTATTCATAAATTATCATTTGATGAACTTATGGCGACAAGTTCAAGATATCATTTGTGACAATGGAAACATCCACTCATCACACGCAAAAAGGATATGACACATGAATTGCTTACTGTGGATCAGGGTTCAGAATCCCGTTAGAATTAATTCCCTTAACTGGTGGATGATTTCCTTCAGGACTTGCAGAATTGGCCTGAGAACTCTGCTTGAAAGCCTGAGAATGGCAACATGTAAGCTCAGTCATGAAAACCTACAAGCCGCAGACTAGAATGCTTCAGTGGAAAGAAGTTTTATATGGTTACTTTGATACAGCCAACTTGGAAATAAAACATAGATGAAATAAAAATATTTATTGAAGAAACTTTTTAGAAAAATAATTCAATTGAACAATAAATAGAAATCTATGCATTTCTCACAGACATCCATGAATTGAGTTCCCAATAAAAGTACCTTACAATACAGAAACTGAATTGACAGAAAAGCTCATGCTTTTCTCTGTTTTATATAAAATATATATATATAAGGAAATTATCATCTTTTAACACCGTTTACCAAAAAGAGAACTTAAAAGGATATCAGGATTACAAATAAAGTCACCATATGTGAAACTAAGAAATCTGCATTTCTCGTAACTGTTCACATGGATGAGGTTATAACAGTGACTAATGACTTTAACAGGGACACATGAATGCAAGATTTTATTGCTCAAAAGAAATCTCCATTACTGTATTGACAACAGAATTATAAAATAGATAACATATAGAAAAGACAAAATATAAAAAAATAAAAATAATTACAAAAGCATGATAGAATTTAGAAATATTAAAAAACATTATGAAGTGGCTCTTAGCACACACCTATTTTTATTTTCTAAAAATATGTGTTTGGCAAGTTAACCATTAGTACAAAAGAATTGAGAAATCTAGATTCAATAGAGGTCTCCAGAATTATAGTTTTATGTTTGTGATTCAGACAAACAAAATCAAGGTGAGAGGAAGCCAATACTGAAAGCATCTGAAGAGGGTAACCATTTTAGGTAGAAAAGTTACAATATGAGCAACATTTTGCTGTTTGATTTTTATGTTTCAATTATTTAAATACTAGTTTGGCTTCAAGGGTCCATGAAATAAGATCAGAAGACAAGAAACATCAGCTGAATTATTTGTAAGTGGTGCCTTCGCAGTCATATTTGGCAGCCTCCAGCTGGAAGTAATAAGTGAAATACTAGATATTTTCCAACATCTATTAAACTAAAATCAATTATTTGGTGAGCTCATGAACTGAACATATCTTAAACCATACTATAAGAAAGAAAATAAATAGAAAGAGATGAACTAAAATATCAAAGTTATGACCCCCCTCGCCCCCCCCCCCCACATGACAAGATATGATGATGACTTCGAACTAAGCTTAATGCACAAAAGGAAAAAAAAGATATATACATCACAAAAAGTGACTCTAGAGCATGAAAATGTGCACAAGTTAGGCCATGGCCATGCTTGAACTTTAAAGTTCATGGGTGCGGTAGACAGCTCTTTTTTAGGCCTTTATGGCCTTTGGCTAGGCCTGGATCTATGACCCTTCAGTTGAGCAGGGTTCCAAACCGGACCTGGGACCAACTCAGGGTTAGTCCTCTCATGTGGAAAACTTTGCAATAGGCAGCATGTTAGATGATTTCTTGTAAGCTCAGGAGTGGCTCGTCTTCCCTTGGAAGAGGTGCAAACTCTAGCATCTGTTACCGCACAGGGAGGAGTTCATGCATTAAAAGACTGTCCAGTTCTCTTAAAGTTCCAGGCCTCTTTCTCTCATGTGAATTCACCCATCACCCATTCCACTTATAGGAGTAAATGGGATTCATACCATGAGACTGATTCTTGTATCAATCATAAACCAACTCTCTAGCAGTGCATGCCATCAATAACTAGAATCAACAAAATCACCAGAATGTTGCCAAAATGAGCATATCAACTTGTACAATGCACCAACATTTGGCAATTCTTGACAGACATTTTCTTAGCTATAAACAGAGTTTAGACTGTGAAAGTCCATGCTTAGGGTTGACAAAATTGGGCATCAATCAGCAACCAAATTAATCGAAAGCTTCTCATAATGCATTTCAAAGGAGATCACTCTCAAAATAATATCTGCTTCTAAACAGAAAGAAACATTGTATAGTACCCACACACACCAGCTCAATATCTGATTCAACTGTTTCATTTCTACTTGTGCATCTATCATATGCTTCAGAGTCCTCTCCAGCATCCACAGACTTCACCGTTGCAAGAAACTGCAAACGAGAACCTTTTCTCAAAGCTCCTCTGCACATGACAGGTGTCCTAAAGAGATCACCTGTGTACTGAATAGAAACTTCAGAAGCGATCCCTGAACAAGTCAAACTTAAACATTTGAGATCAACACAATTCACAGAAAAATGAAATGTGAAAATGTGAATCAGTGAATTCGTTAAAAATGCTCTGGGATGACAGAAATCGCCCTCCTTTTGGGCCAATAGAGAAGCATAGCATTGTTTTCCACAGCTTGATGAAGATATTGTTGGTGTTTTGATGCTAGCCTGCTACCAATGCTTTTTCAGCTTTGTGGAATTATTCATCCAATAAGTCCACATGATCGAGGACTTATTCAACGCAAAAGATTTGGATCTTCCTTCTCACCAACAAGAAAGACAATATGTTGAACATAGTTGGCAAGTTAAAACTGCCAATGCCTTTTTAGCTTCATTAGAATCATTCATTGGAACTCTGATAAACGAGCAGACTCTTTCTTCGTTTTTGACAGGCAAGCTAAGGGGTAACCCCCATGGCATTCGAACCCAAGACCCTCAGTTATGAGAGTGCAACCTATCCATCCAGCTATCTCATTCGATCCCAACGAGCAGGCAATTTTGCTAGAGTAACCACCTTGATCAAATGCAGAAGATGTCAAGAAAATGTGATTCCTGTTACGGAAGCTATGTTAAGTGTACACGAGCACTGCCATTGGTGAATTCAGTACAAAACATACAGCAGCGTCTGTAAAGAATGATGAGAAATTTTGGAGAGACAAACCAGTGGGACAGTGGGATACATGGGCTGAGTGTAAAGTGCGTATGTAAATTCCTTTCGTTTTCTCATTTTTTATTGTATCCCCTGTATAATCCCTCTTGTCTAATCTTGTGAATATTCAGAAATAAAGGTAGGGGGCCTTCCCCCAGCGTCTTTCGTCGAAAAAAAACATACAGCAGGGTACCTGTATCAGGATCTCCGGGTGACGTGAGTATACCACAATACCAGAATATAGTTTTGTATCGAACCTAATAATAATACATTCCAAGGCATCATCATATCTCATAATCAAGTAATAATTTTGTGTGGAGTACCAAAGACACTATTGCCAATGATCTCCGCTAGAAGGAAGCAAAAGTAATAATCAGAGCTCTTAATGACTAATTGGTCATATAGCTCTAGAGCTTTCCCTTTACAGGCACGTTCATGATATACTGTACCAAGTCCAAACACGTAAAATTTCTCTGAAGGATGTCAAGCACATCTATATCGATTTTAGCCACCAGGGGGCATTTGCCCAGTTGTTGGGGAAGAAGACTAAATCTTATTTGCTCTGTTGTTGGAGGGTCATTCTTAACATTGCATTACCCTTTTTGAGTTCACGGAAATGCTACCCACAATTAAAAAAAAAAAACAATAAATTTCTGCTATCAAAGCAGTGAGAAAATATGCACAGAGAGCTTAAACGTTTTGGTGCCAAAAATCTCTTTGAGAAACAGGAGGAGGTGAGTGAATACCGTAGTGGATGGTGTTTGGCGTCTTCAAACTTCTGACCAACCTTCTCCAGTTGTGATGGTAGTTTGTGGGGAGTTGATGAAGCTGGGAAGGCGCTGCCATTTTCACCGGCTCACATCCACCAGCAAGAATCCCAGCTCTTTGTTTTGCTCAAGTTAGGCAAAGCTCACCCAAACCACTTGAAAAAACAACGGCAATATGCATGGTGGATAGCAAAGGGGGCAGAGTAGCCTCTCTCTTGCTGAGGGACCACCTGGTCCACTTGCCCCTGCAGCTCAAGCCAGCAACATGCTGGTGGGCAAGCGTGTGGCCAAATGGCGCATATCCAAATCTCTCTCGCTCTCCCTCTCTGGCCCATGCCTAGGTTGGAGCATGACCCGGTTGGGGTGCCATTGTTATTCGAACGTGCGTCCTATGCATCCAAAGACACAGATCGAGCAGTCAGAGCGAGAACCGATGCTTATCCCCTCTACGGAAATAGCTATCAGCCTCGCTTGCCGGTTCTCGTAACATGTTCAATATCCACTGCTCATGATGCCAAATCCTATATTCAAAATAATTTTGGGGGATTTGGCACCCGGTACAAAACTTGATGGTGATTGTCAATATCTTTTGATCTAAAACCCTAGTGAATGACCCAAAACAACCCTCTTTTAGATCTAGTCGCTCGATTCATGACCCAATTCAAAAATATTTGGTGACCGTGTAATGAGATTTTTCAACTGGATCCCTCATCCCCACAGACCTCTTCCGGGTGTGGGAGCGGAGCCCGACGGTATGAACTTGTATAGTTTTATAATTTTTCCTTTTTTTTTTTTTTACCCGCTAGGGTTTTTATGCCTTTCTTCATGTAGATAACTGACTCCTTTGTTGGGCATGAGAGTTTTCGGGTCAGGTCGGCGGGTTTGGGTCGGGTTGGCGAGTCAGAATACCTCAACACGGACACTACCCATTTATTAAACGGGTCAGATGTGACAAACACGAACACGACCCATTTATTAAACGGGTAACCCGACACAACACGGTTAAATTGTTTAATAAATGGGTCGGGTCAACATGACATGATTACATGACACGGTAACCCGTTTATTAAACGGGTCGACCCGATAACATAGACACGATAACCGACCCGAGTAACCTGAATAACCTGTCTAACCCGAATAACACAATTAGAAACACAAAAAAAAATTGGTTGACCCGCCCGCCTGTCAAACGGGTTGCGGGTTCATGTAAATGGGTGGTAGACGGGTTCGTGTAAACGGGTTAACCCGCCCGCCTAACTCGTTTATTAAACGGGTCAAATGGGTTGGCGGGTTAGCATACCCCTAACATGAACACAACCCGTTTAATAAATGGGTTAGGCGGGTCGACCCGTTTACGACACAAACCCGTTTAAGCCAAACCCTAACCCGGCTATGAAGCCGGTTAGCGGGTCGGATCAGATTTTGCCACCCCTAGTTAGAGAGTTTCATATCTCGCCATCATATTCATTCGCTAGTGGATTTGTTTGCTATTCCTTTGTTCGTGAACATAGACTTGAGTGCTGAAGCACATAAATCGTATATCTTCTCTCATTTCTGCTTCTCTTTATCCAGTGATTTGCTTTTTGTATAACACATGTTTAGGGATGCACATTAGCCGGGTTTGAGCTGAGCCTGGCCCGGCTTCAGCCTATGCCTGAGCTCAAGCAAAGCTATGCTTTTGCCGAACACATTTATAAAAAATTTAAGTTTTTTTTTAAATGTGTCAAATGTTTTTTTGAAAGAAACTTAAGTAGTGGTATTTGAACCCAAGACACATTCTAAAGAAATCAAAGACTCACCCACTAAAGTAACACCTTTTTTTTCTATTCAAGTATAAAAAATTAATATACATATATAAAATTTATTTATTTTTATATAATTATGTGAACTGAGCCTAATCGGGTTTATCGAGCCTAACCAAACTGGATTACCTGTTAATTAAGCTCAGCTTGTTTATGCGTACCGAGCCTAAACTTTTCTTCAAGTTCAGCTCATTTTATTTAGCTAATGAGCTCAAGCCGAGCTTAAACAGGTAGAGCCCGAACAAGCTTGGTTTGTTGTGCATCCCTACACACGTTGTGAGGAAACCATAATTGCCAAAGTAAGAAGTGAGAAATCAAAACTATGCATGGAGCATGAAGCGAAAAACAAACCTTCAAAGAACGCTTAATGCGTGAAGCGTGGATACGAAGAAGCAATTAAAAAAGTGATAAAAGAAAAAGATGAATAAAACTTGTGTCTATATTTAAATGTATCTTTAAGCCTTTAGTGAGATAGATCAAATGATCTGTCAAATCACTTTAAGAAAGTGATCTGACATCCTCATCGTTCATTGCTTCAATCATACGGTACTTGTTCAGGCTGAGGGACCACCAAAAAGTTGATGATCACCATAACGCACAGTGAAGATATCAAATCACTTTTCCAAAGTAATTTGGCAGATCACTTGATCTACTCTCACCTTTAGTTGAAAATATACCCCTATCAATGAGAATTACGATTTTATATAGGAGAAAATGAGCTTCTCGCATGAAAAGTGACTTGATTTTTAGTATGGCCGAAGTCAGGACTTCAGCATTGTAATAACCAAAAATTAATTAATTCTAAAAATTTATTTTTGGTATGCCAAAGTTAAGGCTTTTTTATACGATCGATTCAGGCCAATTGATATCGATAGCGACAACATTGGGTAATTTACATGCAGACTTATTAGCTCATGAATACAGACACAAACACGAGCGAAGATGAAAATAAGTAATTTGTATGATAAGAGTAGGGATGATGAACGAACTGAGCAGCTCGTGACTCGGCTCGCTACAGCTTCTCACACGAACTTGTTCGTGATTGGTTGGTATAACTGGTGAGTCAAGCCACGAGCAGCTTGTCCAGCTTAATCCAGTCGAGGCTCAGGTGAGCTCATATAGATAAAATGCGTAATTTATATTTTTAATATAATAAATAAAAAGAAGAATGCATAATATATATATATATATATATATATATATATATATATATATATATATATATATATATATATAAACTGTGCGTTATGGTGGTGTATGTAAAAAATGTACCGTAGGGTATGTTGTTTGCTGATGATATTGTTTTGATTGATGAGTCTAGAGCTGGGGTTAATGCTAAGTTAGAATTATGGAGACAAACATTGGAAGCTAGAGCTTTTAAGTCGGTTTAGTAAGCAACGAAGTAGTGATGGGAGTGTAGTGAAGCTTGGTGAGCAAGAAATACCGATGAATGATTATTTCAAATATTTGGGATCCATCGTTCAAAAGTATGAAGAAATTGATGGAGATGTAAATCATAGGATAAAAGTTAGGTGGATGAAATGGAAAAGTGCAACTGGAGTGTTGTGCGATCGTAGAATGCCATTGCGGTTGAACGAAAAATTTTATAGGACGACTATTAGACCCGCTTTACTATATGGTACGGAATGTTGGGCTGCCAAGAGACATCATATTCAAAAAATGAGTGTAGCTGAGATGCGAATGCTTAGATGAATGTGTGGAAATATAATAAAAGATAAGATTTGGAACGAGGAGATACGTAAGAAGGTAGGTGTTGCACCCATTGAAAATAAGATGCGAGAGAATCGTTTACGATGGTTTGGACATATTCGGCGAAGGTCTAATGATGCTCCAGTTAGAAGGTTGAAGAAATGAGAAAATATATTAGTTAAAAGAGGTCGTTGTTGTTGGAGGAAAAGGATTCATGTGGAAGACCCAAAATGAATTTCTTTTTTGGTTCATATCGCTGACCCCAATTGTTTTGGGATGAAGGCGTAGTTGTTGTTGTATATATATATATATATATATATATATATATATATATATATATATATATATATATATATATATATATATATATATATATATATATTATGTAATAATTATCATGGATTATTTTACACAAGCTAGCTTGAGCCGGCTTAAACACAATCATGAGCCGAGTCACGAGCTTAGTCAACCGGCAAACGAACCAAGCCCAAACATGTCGTGTTTGGTTTGTTCTGCTGGTTTACGCGCCCTAGATGTGAGAACACATACAAATTTTATAGTTTTAATATATACTAGCCAAACCGCCCTCCAAAAAAACGGCATAAATTAAATATTAAAGAATGAGGGCAATACGTGTTTCAAATTTTAGAAATTCGAAAATATGAAATCTTAATTAGTATGTTGCATGTCTTGGACAGACTTTATAATAAAACTAAATAATTGGTATCTTTTCATAGTCTTTTAACTGGTTTGGTTACCTCAAAATTAAGAAAAAAATGGCTATTTTTCATGTAATTAAAACAATTACACCACCAACCTCCGCTTGTTGGCAGTAGCAGTTTGTGCACGCCACCTTGTGTTGGGACGTTGCAAGTTCAAATCCCAATAGTGTGATTGTACTACAACTGGTGGGGTCTGCCTAACCCCACCCCTGCTGGCCTATCAAAAAAAATAAAATTTACCAAAATTTAGAGTTTACTTTAAGTACCTTTCAATATGACTATAATAGTTTTGATAACTAAAAGATATCCTAATTTCACTTTCTCATGGGCCTCCCATCATGGTTGCTTATCTTCACGTAGTGATATTTGGTAAACTCTCTCTTATCTAATGCTTAAATTTAAAAAAATTTCTCTCTCTCTCTCTCTTTTGCTTATTTCTTTGTTTAAACATTATTCTGTATTCTTCTATTTCTTTCATTTTCTCCTCCCTCTTTATCCATTTCTGACTGGTATTGCCTTAAACGTCTTTGTTTCTTTCTCATTTTCTCTGATTCTTCCATTAATTTCTTTTTTTTTTCAACTTTTTTTGCCTTTTTATATCAAAATCATGGTTTATATAGCTCTTTAATACGCATTTTTATACATTGCAATGCTCATAAACATCTTTCTACATTAAACTTTTGTACAGTTTACAAATTAAAAGTATTGTGAGCATTTTTTTCCTTTTATTAGTGTTTTTTATTTTAACAAATGTTTATAAGTTTCAGTTGTTTTAACAAAAGTTTGAGGGCAAAGTCAAAAGCGCTAAAAACTATGACGAACGTAGAGGTGTCAACGGGTTGGGTTTACCCATACCCTACCTGGACCAAATCCTATAAGGTCCGGGTAGGGTGACAAATAAGAAGACAAACTTGAAGGTCCGATTAATACATGGACCTGAATATAGTTTGTGACTTTTTTACCAGACCCTGGATCGACAGGAGTTCCATTTAAGACCCACAAATTTTCAATGTAAAAATGATAAAAATTATTATTTTACTGGGTATGGTCCGGGTCTGGTTCATGTAGTTCTTATCGGGTTCGAGTATGGTTTCTCTTATAGTAGACCTGATTAGACCCAGTTCCAGACTGGATATCATACTCAAAAATTTGATCCAAGTCTGGTTTTACCTGGGTCCGAACCAAACCCGACCCGTTGACACCTCTAGACGAACATATTTACTTTTGATAACCTGGGTCGTAACCAAACCCGACCCGTTGACACCCCTAGACGAACATATTTACTTTTGGCAAATAATTTGGTGTAGGTATTGGAAAATTACCTCTAACTTTTTAGTGTTCACATTGTGAATGTAGCCACCTGCCTAGGCATGCAGCGCCACAGAATAAAAATTATAAAAACATGCCTAGCTTTTGAATTATTTACAAACACTGCTTAACTTTTGAAATGTTACACCTTACAAATACAAGATTAGTTAACATAGCAATTTTCAAATGTTAAACACGTATTTGTAATAATTTAAAATTTAGGCGTGTGTTAGTAAATAAAATAAAAGTTAAGCGTGTTTGTTAAAATTTTTCTTTATAGATAAACAACCTCTCCCCCATCGGGTTTTTAAATCTCTCTCTCTCTCTCTCTCTCTCTCTCTCTCTCTCTCTCTCTCTCATCCGTCCGCCATGGCGGATTTTGCAGAGCTCCTTTACCTCCACCATCTTTTAGACGACGAAGAGGATGAAGAAGTTTCCGTAGATATCTCCCTTCCTTTATCATTCAACGGATACGATCTCGAGATCCATTCCTCCGAAGTTGGGGAGCCGGATTCTTCCGTTTTCCGCCATGTCCTCCTCGGCGGACTCGAGAAAACCCTAACCCTAGATCGCTCGGAGGACCCGAAGCGGCCGGAGGAGGGCTCGATCCAGCGGTATGTCAACCAGGTAGATCTCGTTCTGGATCTCTTCGATCATTTCTTGAGTACCCAATTTGATTCTCCGACGAATTCTTCCGTCCAAAGCCGATCAGGCGTCGATTTTGGGGTTTGTGAGGGAGAAGACGAATTGGGTACCGATTATCTTGGGCTGGGGTTAGGGTTTAGATTGGGAATGAGATTAGGGCTTGATGGTGGCGAGGAATGGAGTCGCTTCCCGGAACGTGATTATCAAAAAGATGATGGGAGAGATGTTCTTGGTGATCCTGATCGTCATCTTGATCCTTCTATTGACGGCGAGTCCGTGGTGGAAGAAGAATTGGGTGTTCATAGTCCAGTCGTATTGGCGGCATCGACGCAGAGTCCTGTTTCCAGCTGTTCTGTGGTTGAATCTGGGGATTCTTCCGTGATGCTCAGCGTTGTATCAGGTTCGGTTGGAGCCTCGGTGTCTATTTTTGGCGCTGATACTCCGGATTTGGTTGTTGTTGATGGTTATTCCTGCGGGAATGACACTTTTCATGTGGGAATTGAATGTCTTGGGGGCGTGGGATTGGAAACTGACTCGGACGAAGAGGAGTTTGTAGATCCTCAAGAGAATGGTTCTCGAGTTCTTGGTTCGGATTCTGATTTAGATGCTGAATCAGATGCCTCGATTAATGATTTGGGTGTTCCTCTGTGTTGGGATTGTCTCCATTTGGGAGATCAAGGGGACTCGAACGAAGAAGACTTAGAATGGGAAGAAGTCGATAGCGACATTGATTTGAGGGAGGTTTCTAGCCAGGCTAATTCCATATATGAAGAAAGTATGGTTGATGATATTGCAGTAAGCAGGATCGTGCCTGACGTATGGGAGTTGCCTGAATCCAATGGTGTTGAGGTTGTAAATATTGAAGTTCACTCGGAAATCGGTGCAGAACATGTCGATGATGCTGAGGAGAACATGGAGAATCTCTGGGCCGTTCTTCTTCCTGTAAATGATTTGGAAGCAAGAAATTCTGATAATGCAGAACATGAAGCAGAGCTTCATACTGTTGATAATGAGGATTTTGTGGACACTGCAGAATATGAAATTTTGCTTGGGCAGTTCGCCAACAATGATGATTTACCAAGGCTAATTCTGCCGGCCTCGAAATCTTTCGTGGACAGTTTGCCCTCTGTCCTTTTAACAGGGGAAGATTTAGATGGTTCAGGAAATCTTTGTGCTGTTTGTAAGGATGATATTTCGAAGGAGGAGTTGGTGAAGCGACTCCCCTGCTCTCATTGTTATCATAGTGATTGCATTTTACCATGGCTAAGTATTCGAAATACTTGTCCGGTGTGCAGATATCAATTGCCAACAGATGACCCTGACTATGAGCAATGGAGGACGCGAAATCGTTGATAGGATTCATTTGAGATTTCCTTACCAGGTATCCACCCAGAAAATTTGATGGTGGACTTTTTTTAGATACAATTCTCAGGAAGATGTGAAATTTTTGTTTCTTTGTTCTGTCAAGCATTAAAGAGCATTCTAAAACTGTGTTGTATTTACATGTACTACATGTTCTGCATGTTCTACATGATGAATTCTGACCTTTAGAGCTTGAAATTCTTTGTAACTAGCAGAACAGCATATTAATCATGTGGAGTTTTTGTATTTTTGCAATAAAGTTTTGCTAATTTTAGTCCTCCATTTTCTTCATCCTGGCATGGTGGGACAGCTGTTTGTCGTTCGGTATCTATTGCAATAGATTTTGGGTGTGGATGTAATCTGTCTCATTGACATACACTGCAAAAGAGAGGATTATTGAGTTGCCCCTCCAAGCTTGGATAAGGAATTTGCGTGCTAAACACAAATTGAGATGGATACGGATGGTGCAAAGTTCACATAGTTCATTGGGTGGTTATCTTCTCTTAAATCACCTCCCTTTTACTCGTAGTCTTAGCATTGCATAGATGGCAGTTCAACGTAGCAAAGGTTCTCCTTGGTGGCAACTATTTCCTTTCTTTTACAACATTTTAATCCCCTTATAATTGTATTTTTAAACTTTAGCTTATTTTCACCAAAACTAAAATACAATAGATTTATGGGTATTAAAGACATGCTATTAGCACCTTCATCTCCACCTGTACACGCACTTTATACATTTGAAATGTGGCAAATGTCGCCATTGATACGTGTAAACAAAAGGAATTATTCTATAGAGCTACAGATTTGGATATGGTAAGAGCTGTTCTCCTTCATGGATCCAATCTAAATGGATCATATCCAATACTGTAGCACTCCATGGGTATTTACACCCGAGCATATCTTGGTCATTACGGTTTTATACCCCACAGAGGTTGGATGGATGACCCGTTTACATTTCCAGACCACAAAAAAATAAAGCAATTTCCAGTGTGTCGATTTCAAAATCTTTATGGATTTGATATTGAAAGCTCCATACTAAATTATTTCAAAGTTAAATGTATTTTCTTTTTTGGTTGGATGAGTATTTGACTAAAATTGGCACCTATATCCAAGGAAAGATAAGGTGTATATCGATGTTAAAATTGTTTCTAAACATGAATTATATAATTGAAAATTTCTTTTCATTTGGTTGGTGCAACCATAGTGACAAAAGTTTAAAAAACGGAAAAATCTCGGGAGATTTAATGTGAGGCCAAAGTTGAGTGTATTCACCATAGTTATTGACAGCGCCCTCTTAAGGGGCAAGTGCCCTTCGAGGATGCCTGCTTAAACAGGAAGCATCGTGGGAAGAAGGGCCAAGGGGGAGGTGTGTCATGTGTGTGGAAAGCATGCTTCCTAAATTATTTGAAATGTGTAAGCTAACCAAATGGCTTCTCACTTGATTCTTATAGCTTTTCACTAGCTTCTCTCTTGCTTTTTATATTCTTCATATTTAAATACAATGTTTTAAAAATCCAGTGACTCGAGACTTGACTCGGCAGTGCCGCCTGACTCGTGTCATGTTAACTTTTAAATGTATTGAATTAAATAGATACATATGTAATTACATAAATAATGTGCATATGCATAACTCAGCTTTGAGCCAACACGTGAAAACTCAGCTGACACGGCTGAGTATTGTGGAAAACCTGGTCATTCAAAACTTTGACCAGGAAAATGGCTGAGTCAAACCGAGTCACCAAGTTGACTCACCGAGTTTTTAAACATTGATTAAATCTATTATTTATTTATTTTGCTTCTTCGATCGATCGTTTCTCTCTGGCTTTCCCTTCATTTCTTGGCAGCCTTGCATATATTATATATTCTGGTGATTCAAAAGTCAATCCCTACCAAACAGAGACCCTGTGGATCATATCTGTAAGATTAGATTCGCTTAAAAGTATCGTTTCAATTCATTGATAGGTATGCATGCCCGCTTGTATGTGCATCCATACCAAAGACTTATATCATGGTAACTATGAGGATCACTAGTGGATGAGAAAGGATCATGTCCAAGGTTCCTTGGATGGGAATTTTTGAAAGGCAAGCTGGGGTTAGTCCCACCTTTGTGAACGGCGGCATCATGCTGGAAATTGGACGGTTATCATTTGTTTGGAACAACTTTTATTTGATGGATTCATGGATGTCGTTCATTTTGATGATGAACGGCATCCAAGGTTCTGATCCTCTGAACAAGGGGGCCTAGAGTTTTTAGCAATCAATTCGGTGAACAATTATCCAAAAGAAAGAGGTGTGTGTGTGTGTGTGTGGGGAGAACAATTTCCACCAGAACCATGGAACGAAAAAAGCGGACGGCCCAGATTCAACATCCTCAGGTGAAAAGAGAACCAATCATCGAAAATGTACCATTGATTGGAAAAGATCAACGGCTGAGATAAGGACGCAACATCTTAAGAATAAAATGGAACGGTAAAAGCGGGGCAACTGAAGCGCCAAAAACGCTATCCTTTAAGCCATGGCTGCAGCGTCCGCATTGTTCTCACCTTCCTCCCTCTTCTTCCCCACCACCAACTCCAGGCCTTCCTCTTCCTCTTCATTCTTATGCTCTGTCTCTCTTTCGGCAACCACAAAACGCTCGGATTTGGCATCTCTGAGCTCCCAGTTCAGAGGCATCAAGATTTCTGCTGCACCCACTCATCATGGTTCCGCCAATTCCGCTCTCTCCGCCGCTCCTCCTCGCCTGCCAATCATTGCCCGTATGTTGTTCGTCTCTCTCTCTCTCATGGCTATTATTTTCTTTAAACTACTGTGGAATTCTGTTTGTCCGTTCCGTCCTTTTTTTTATAATGTCGCTCTTTGGTTTTGTTCGGAGATTTTGCAATTGGTTTTGGATTTGTTAGGGTGTTCGGATTCGGCCATCTATCCAGAAAATGGGACGAATTTTCCCAACTTAGATCGGTTATTTGGATTATTTAGGGTGCATACAAAGTCCAAATAACAACTAGTGGGTTAATTCGATGAAGCTTATGAGATGGTTGGAGGCTTGGGAGCAGAAATTTTCCAGTTATTATTCGGTTTGTGCTCTTTGTGAATCGTATGGTTCTGTTGCGATTGTCTTGTTCAGTTCTTTATTTGTTGGGTGTGACGGAGGATATGTTGGGATATTATGTTATGGGGTATAATGCAATTTTCCAACTAGTCCCATTTTGCTGAATAGATGAGGGAGAGAGAGAGAGAGTTTTCAAGCATCCCTTTAGCTTTTAGAGGATTGCTGGTTTCTACCGCTGAATCTCATTATTTTTAGTTCGATTTGTGGTTGATTGTTTTCGATTTTAAGGGTCCTTTAGGTGCGTTTTTTCTATTAATGCCCAAATTTTAGGTGCCTTTTTAAAAAAATCCGTAATTTAGTCCTTGCACTTGAGTGATTGAAGTTGGAGTTCAAGGTATGTATGCTTCCACGGTACTGTAGATTTATTCATTCTCTCTTATTCTCTTCTAGCGAGAATTTTCAGGATAGGCCACCTTTTCCGTAGTTTTTCTCTTACGTCTGGATTATCAAACAGGTGCTCAATTAAATTCTGTTTCTTCTGTTATCATACCATCAAATGGAAACTGGCTCGATTCATGGTGAATATCACCTTGCTATTAGTTGCTATTTAAATAAATACTGTTAGCCAACATTACCATGTCAATGTTATCATTGTTACATTGAAGGCAAGAGAAAGGGAAAAAGAGAAGTTGCATTTGTATTAAGATGTCAGAAGCATGCTTTGGTTACACTTCGGCATTAAAGAACCATGACCAAGTTACTGTTAGGTGTAAGAAAGGATGGAGAGAAATTCAAAGAAGGAATGAGGTGTTTAAGATAGAGGTCTTGATGAGGTGGAATAGTCCCATATTGCTTTTGCATGAGTTTTCTGAGAGCTTTATAAGCAATTAGTGAACTCATACACTTGTTCCTGAGAACAAGGGAGTGGGATGACCACCACACACACGCGCGCGCCCGCCCGCCGTGCCGTGCCGAGCCGGGTCGGGTCGGGTCGGCCCTTTAGGGCCATATCCAATCAAGACAAGTATCTTTTTACCCAAAGTTTCTTTGGATTCGGTAACGGGTTATGAGAATGGATAACGGATCACGTCCCCTCGGATTCCGTAACGGGCTCCTTCCACGTTTCATAACCGTTCGTGGGTTATAAAAGCGTGGTCAGGGGTGGGGTTACGGAGAGGCTGAGACAGGCGATTTTCTGAAGGAGAGTTCTGCGATTTCTCATCTCCCCTGTTACTCTCTCTCTCTTTCCTGTGAGTTTTTCCGAAAGAGTGGTTCTGCAACTTTGGTTCGAAGAGGCTGTTTTCGAAGGACGATCCGCCGGAGTGCACCGTTCGGTTCGTCGTGGCTATTGTATCCTGGGGGAAGAACGCCGGACCCTGATTTGCACAGTATGTGGGGGCGAATCTTCTCTAAGGGGAGTACTTTCGTACGCCTTAGCCTATTACATAAACTAAACATGTTCCTGTTGTTTTCTTTATGTTCTATGCATCTGTTTAATCTTATGCTGTCGTCTGGATTTTGGTCTGATGCGGAAAATGCCATGCTTGCTCCCTGTTACTGTTTCGGTCGTTTGTTAATCATGTTATTTACACTGTTATATTTCTTGATTTATTTCGTGTTTTATATCATGATGACGATTGTGAAACTGTGTGACATGAAAGTTGATCCAACAGTTACTTCCCTGATATTGTCGAGCTATGTTTGAGTTGCTAAAGAATTGGAGCGGAACTGAAAGACAATATTAGAAACAATATGATCAGGTTGATAGTGTTAGGCCCACAATACCAACGGAACCCGGGAAACTATAAAGAATAGACCATAGTTACCAGGTAGCGAAATGGATACGGGAAGCGATGGGTGAAGCGGAAGCAGGCAAGTGAGTGTTAAAAAGTAGTGTAAAGCAGGAAGCAGGATTCGTTTTGGAAGCGATTGTGGAAGCGTGCTAGTGAGAAGCGAGTGGAAGGTGCATTTCCCACAAATGGGAAGCGAGTTTCCTCCACGCTTACCCCTTTTGGCGCTTCCTGCTTCGGAAGCGCGCTTCCTGCTTCGGAAGCGCGCTTCCGATAACTGTGGAATAGACTGTTCAGTGATCCTGGCTTGATGAGTCCTTTCTTCCATAGATCATGATAAACCATTGGCACTAGTCCTGCATTTTGTTTGTGAGCAGAGAAGAAAGTGGAGCTCAGCAGGAAGACGATTGCAACATGAGGGAGCAAGGAGGCCAACGTGCTCCCAATATACAACAAGGATTCCACCCTCATATCGATGAAAATTAACTAATCTTTCCAGAGGGTGAGTTGGGGCCTGTTAGCCAACAGGATAGCAAGTTACACATTCGATCTTGGTAGAAGATACATTCCTTTTACTATAGGGTAGATGGGGGTTACCATTATCCTTTTTGGGGTAATGATTATGAACTGCTTCTGAAAGCTTTCAAGGATCTTTTGGTTAGCAACTAACAGTATTTAAGAATTCAAAAGGTAACAAAAAGACTCTCTTATTTCTAACAAAACCATTATTTCCAATATTAGCTGGCCAAAATCTTAATTACCTAATACAAAGCATATGCAATAATATAAATAATTACTCTCCTTTTCGGAATATGCAAGTACTTTTTTCTGCTCCATTGTCACCATGATATATGATAACTAATAGTAATAATATTTCTAAATGAACTTTTTGTAGAAAAGATATAATTTCATCCATGTGAATATATGATGGTATATGCATCACACAATGAGAAGAAAACATGGAGGTGTTTCTTAAGTTAATTACCTGTGAAAATGTAGCTATTCTAAAATGGCATTTTACTTTCTTTTCAACAATTTAAAAATGAGGATTTTTCCTTTTTGGATCCTTGTAACTTGATTACTTAGGTGATCATGATCCTCTACCTTCTGCTTGACAAGAATCATGATTCGCTGGCAGTATGATTTCCATGTGAATTGTGATTTCCATTTCTTGGGATAAGGTGGCTCCAAGATTTTACATGTGGTACTTTTATATTTTGGTTAAACTTTTCTAGTAGCTAGCATCCCAAGGCATGCATCCAAAACCTTGTTGGGACTGGAGTATTTAGGAATCCTTCTGACCTTTCATATATCTTAAGATGGTTTGTAGTATTTTGGAATTAAATTGATTTTACATCTATTGCATTTCCTGGGGTCTTCATGCCTTTTTTATTATAGTATGTTAGGTTATATGGTCAAGATGAAGTGTCTTATGAGGTTCTTTTTCCTTTATTGTCTCCCAAGGGATAAAGATAACCTTAGAAGTCCCAGGAAGTCTACATGATTCTTTGTCTTGGTGTCAGAGTGTCTATAGATATTGGTGTTTTGGCAAATTGGAAGTTTCACATAGAAAATGAGTTGCAGTGAGTGATTGTTTTGACACAAAGGGAAGAATTATGGTGCTTGTTGCTTATTAAACTAGTTAAGAGTGACAATACATGACCAGTAAATAACATTGACCAATGGAATAGCTAATATAGTGATTAGAACGTGCTTGCATTTCCACATGAGATGGAAAAATCACTGGATAACTATTTCCGTCATTTTTTAAGTCCATCTTTTGTATGGAAATTAACATAGTTTTGTTGTTTTAAAAAGTGGGTGTTAGTTGATATCAAAACATGTCAAATCCATGACAGTTAAAATACTATGGCAATGTTAATTGATGTTGGTAGACAGTTTGAAATGAAGTGTTATTAGAAACACAAGAAAAGATGTATAGAACATTACTGCATTTTCAATAGGAACATTTTCCGAAAACATTGCATCCCAATAACATTGTTCCAGGTCAGAGATTCTTGAAAGCAATAGCATAAATGTAGGCCTCTGTCCATGGTTTCAGTACCAAGAAGTTAGATTTCTTGTAAAGAATCACTTTGTAATATTGGCAATCTGCTTTTGGGTCTAAAGGAAAAATCATGGGAATTTTTCAAATACCCACCAAACCTTTAAGTCTAAGTCATATGCATACCAAACTTTTGAGAGTTTTCAATTCCCCACCAAGGTTTTTTCTTAGGTTAAGCAAATGACCCCCAGATGGGTTACGGTCAAAAACTCTTGTTGCTTATCTGTTAAAATGAAAAATCATTCCATGTAATTTTAAGATAAATCTTTTCAAATAAAAATTCCCCTCCAACCTGCGTCTTCCTTGACTTTCTCAAAACAACTTTGTGCAACATTCTCCATTGGCTGATATTCACTTAGATTGTGCTGCAGTTCGCATGGAAGATCTTTAAACCATAAATAGTTGAGCTTAGAAACCTCCAAATGGGTTTAGATCAGAGTTTCCAGTCGAGGAAGCGGGAGTGGGAAGCGAGGTACTTCTAAAATTTTAGGAAGCGGGAAGCACATAATGACTTAGATGCTATCAAAATAAAAAAATGCTATCAAAGTGAGAGACCGAGAGTTTGTTAGACAGGGAGGGTGAGAGATGGAGAGAGAGTGAGAGGCAGAGAGAGAGAGAGAGAGAGAGAGAGAGAGAGAGAGAGAGAGAGAGAGAGAGAGAGAGAGAGAGAGAGTACCTGAGGACAGCCATTGTCGGAGGCCCAGAAGTTGGTGGAGATTGTCGAGAGAGAGAGAGAGATGTGATTTGCGAATGAAACACAAATCCTATGCGATTTGGGATTTTTTCACAATTTTTTTGAAAATGACCATTTTTCCCTCTTAAGAAACACAATTTCTTCCTTTTTGGGTAAAAAAAGTTTAATAAGGGGGTAAAACTGTCCAAACCCTTAAAAAAAGGAAACTTGCTTCCTTATTTTGGGAAGCAAGTTTTCCTTTATTACGAAGTGTGTTTCCTGTTAACAGGGAAGCACACTTCCCAATTAAAATCGGTGTTTCCCCACGCATTTCGGAAGTGCCACGTTTCGCGCTTCTGAAGCATGTTTTTGGGAAGTGCGCTTCCCCACTCCTATATACGCTTTTGGTAACCTTGGTTTAGATTCAAATCCAACCCCCATTAGGTCATATATGGAGTATAGGCCACATGGAAAAGTTCAAAATCTGAATGTGATCTTATCGACTGTGACGTTGAATTCACAAAAATGGGTCAACTATATAGGTTTTCATACAAATATATACAAAATGTGTTGCGTTGGAATTGGATGCAATCCAGTTCTAACCCTATTTGTTATCCGATTCTGATATGGATTCAACTGATTGTGAAAGCACATTCCAAGTCTGATCCATTTATAGACTGAAACCTTTTTTTTAGTCCATATCTACCCAAATTCTCTTTGGTTGTGTTGGAATCAAGGTTACTAGATTAGGAAGAAAAAACGGGAAGCAAGAAATCAATTTAAAAGTGTAGGAATAAAAAAAGGAAGTGATATGGGATCAAATGAGAAGTGAATAATAATCGAACGGAAAGAAAATAAAAACTAAAATAAAAATGTTTATCCTTAAATTTCATTATTTTGTAGTGTAAGAATTGAATTCTTTTCAAAATTTAAAAATGATGGTTACCAATTTAGAGGAAGTACATGGGAAGTGAGTGAGAAGCGTGAAAGGAAGCACATGGGAAACATGAAAAGAAGCGTGAGAGAAGCCCATAGGAAACATGTAGCGAAGCAGAAAAGAAACCATAGTTGGCAAACCCGTGACTCGGGCTCGGATCACCTGACCCTCGACTTGTGGGTCAGTGGGCCGACTCGGTAACTCAGATGGGTTAGTACCTAATTTTTTTATTGTTTTTTTAAATAATACAGACGGGTTGGCATCCGCTCTCCTCTCAGAGAGAGAGAGAGAGAGAGAGAGAGAGAGAAAGAGAGAGAGCATTGACTCACCTCTCAAAGGTGAGCCTCTGAGAGGCTCGATGCTCGTCTGTCAGAGGCGAGGCTCTGAGAGGCTCGTTGCCCGCCTCTCAGAGAGAGAGAGAGAGCACCTAGCTGCCAAAGTCGCGACAGTGCGACGGACGGTGGCTGTCGGTGGTTGCCCTAGGGTTGGAGTTGTAGGGGGCAAGAGAGAACGAGAAGAGGTGCGAGAGAACACTCGAAAAAACTTACTTTTAAAGCGATGAACCAATTCGTATTGAAACGAACAGGTTCAAAATTTGCGATGACTCGATGAATCGATACTGATTTATCGAGTCGTGTCTCAGTCCTGAATTGGAGGATTCAGGACTGACTCAGCCCGAGTAAGTTGAGTCAGGCAATTCCTAGCCGATTCACACCTGAACCTGGCTAAAACAGGTTTGGGCTGGATCGGTGGCCCAACTATTGGGCGATCCAATCCGACTCAGACGATTCTAGAGTCGGATTGCTGGATTTGCCAACTATTGAAGAAGAATTTGGGAAGCATAGAAGAAGCGTGGGAGAGTAGATTCCCATCAAGTTTTAGAAGCAAGAAGCGAGGAGTATTGCCCTTCTGAAGCGAGTTTTCGAGAACCACGCTTCTCACCAATCTATGAAGCTTCCAGTAACTCTGGCTGGAATCAACTAAATATCTGACCCATTTGCAATCCTACCCTCAGGAATTGAAGGAATCTACCAGCATCTGAATGTCAGCATGGTGAGTGGTGATAGATCCATCTATCAAAACCATGGTCTACATGACTTATGGATGCAACAAAAAACTAAGAATTAGTGCATCCATGGTCAATCTGACTTTGAATACATTTGATGTCCTTGAATCCTAATATTAAGGGTAAAAAAGTAAGTTAAGCTAAGCATTTAGAAAAACAACTCCATGTAGGGTTGCATTGCTACAAGGGTGTAATCGTAAATTTAGAATATGTGTTATTACTAACCCAAGGACAAAATGACAGCAGTTAATGTGTGGGGGTCATTTGCATAACAATAATAAACCTTTGGTGTCAAAATGAAAAGCTCCAAAAGTTTGGTATGCATATGAATTAGACCAAAAGGTCTCTTGTGTATTTAAAACAACAACTTCGCCTTCATCCCAAAACAATTGGGGTCGGCGATATGAACCAACAAAGAAAATCATTATGGGTCTTCCACATGAATCCTTCTCCTCCATTCATTTCTATCCAATGCCATGTCCTCGGTGAGGTTCAAAGCATTCATATCCTTTCTTATCACCTCCATCCATGTCTTCCTAGGCCTACCCCGACCTCTTTTAACTAATATATTTTCTCATTTCTCCATCCTTCTAACTGGAGCATCATTAGGCCTTCGTCGAATATGTCCAAACCACCGTAAACGATTCTCTCTCATCTTATTTTCAATGGGTGCAACGCCTACCTTCTTACGTATCTCCTCGTTCCGAATCTTATCTTTTATTGTATTTTCACACATCCATCTCAGCATACACATCTCAGCTACACTCATTTTTTTAATATGATGTCTCTTGGCAGCCCAACATTCCGTACTATATAGTAAAGCGGGCCTAATAGTCGTCCTATAAAACTTTCCCTTCAACCGCAATGGCATTCTACGATCGCACAACACTCCAGTTGCACTCTTCCATTTCATCCACCCAACCTTTATCCTATGATTTACATCTCCATCAATTTCTCCATACTTTTGAATGATAGATCCCAAATATTTGAAAGAATCATCCACCGGTATTTCGTGCTCACCAAGCTTCTCTACACTCCCATCACTACTTCGTTGCTTACTAAATCGACATTCCATGTATTCTGTCTTACTCTTACTCAACTTAAAACCTCTTGCTTCCAATGTCTGTCTCCATAATTCTAACTTAGCATTAACCCCAGCTCTAGACTCATCAATCAAAACAATATCATCAGCAAACAACATACACCACGACACATTTTCTTGAATTGATCTCGTAAGCTCATCCATCACTATAGCAAATAGGAAATGGCTTAAAGCAGATCCTTGATGTAACCCAACCGTTATAGGAAAATTGGTTGTCACCTCTTTACAAGTGCGGACATTGGTTACTACTCCTTCGTACATATCCTTAATTATACTAATGTACTTGAGAGAAACACATTTCTTCATCATTGTCCACCAGAGAACGTCCCTCGGTACTCTATCGTATGCCTTCTCCAAATCAATAAAAACCATATGCAAATCTTTGTTCCTCTCTCTATTTCTCTCAATAAGTTGTCTAAGAAGATGTATAGCTTCCATAGTTGATCTTCCAGGCATAAAACCAAATTGATTCTCCGATATCATGACAAACTTCCTCAACCTAGACTCAATCACCCTCTCCCAAAGTTTCATAGTATGACTCATGAGTTTTATACCACGATAGTTTGTGCAATCTTGTATATCACCCTTATTCTTATATAGAGGCACCAAAGTACTCTTCCTCCACTCATTAGGCATCTTATTTGACCGCCAAATCTTGTTAAAAAGATTTGTCAACCATTCTAAACCTTTCTCTCCCAAGCATTTCCAAGCCTCGATAGGTATACCATCTGGGCCAACTGCCCTTCTTGATTTCATTTTCTTCAAAGCCTCTGCAATTTCTTTCTTTTGAATCTTGCGCATGAAGTCATGATTCATCTCATGAAAAGGAATTGAAAAGTCTCCAAAATCCTGAGCATGACTTTCATTAAATAGCTTATCAAAATAATCTTTCCATCTCTCCTTAATCTCCTCATCTTTGACTAAAACCCTTTGCGTTTCATCTTTGATACATCTAACCATACCCGGATCCCTCAATTTCTTATCTCTCATCTTTGCAAGCCTATAAATATCCTTCTCACCCTCTTTGGTATCCAACTTGTCATAAACCTCCTTATATACCTTATCCCTCGCGTTCCGAACTACTTTTTTAGCTTCCTTCTTTGCTATCATATACTTCTCCAAATACTCATTATCACGATTTTTACTTAGATTTCTATAACACTCTCTTTTAACCTTAATAGCTAATTTGACATCCTCGTTCCACCACGATGTATCCTTACCTAGCGGTGTACCGTCTTTAGACTCACCCAATACCTCCTTAGCCACCTTTCTCATGCCACCCGCTATCTTATTCCACATAGATTCTGAATCTTCCTCAAGACACCAATCAACTTCCTTAACTACTCGCTCTACAAACATTCCTTGTTTAGCTTCTTTCAGTGCCCACCACTTAATTCTAGGATCTATCATATGTCTATCCCTTTGTATAACTGTTTAGTTATACACTGCCGGTCCCAAGCCCGGATAAAGGAAGAGGGTTGCGGTAGGCCTGTGACAGCCAGCATAAAAACTTTGTCATACCCTATGAATATGAACCAATATGAGAATTTCGTTGGGGCGTTCCCTACTGAGCGACGCGTTGTACTCTATAGGCCCGGAGGCAGTGATAAATGGGCAAGGGTTGCTAGGTCGTCGCTCGGAAGCGACGCGTCACACCGGCGCCCGGATGTGGTGTCAAATAGGCAAGGGTTCCCTCACTTTGTTGGACGGGTGGGGGTAAAGAAGTTAGTCCAAGACCATAAAATTAGGTTAGCCACTTGGAACATAGGATCTTTAACTGGTAAGTTGGTAGAGTTAGTAGATGTTATGTGTAGGAGAAAGATTGATATTTTATGTCTACAAGAGACCAAATGGGTAGGTGAGAAAGCAAAAGTGATAGAACCTTGGGGATATAAGATTTGGTATAGTGAGTTTATAGATAATGTAGTTGAGGTCCGTAGGAAGGGTGATAGGATTTTACTTATTAAATTAGTATTAGGTACGAATATTATTAATATTATTAGTGTTTATGCACCTCAAGTAGGTTTAGATGATTCCATTAAGCGTCAATTTTGGGAAGATTTAGATGGAGTAGTACAAGGGATATCTTATGGAGAAAGGCTTTTCATCGGCGGTGACTTTAATGGGCATGTAGGCATTAGTAGGGATGGATTTGAGAGTATCCATGGAGGCTATGGTATAGGAGAAAAAAACGAAAGTGGAGAAAGGATTTTAGATTTTGGTTTGTCCTATGATATGATCTTAGCAAACACTTGGTTTAGGAAGAGGGAGTCTCACCTAGTAACATTTAAAAGTGGGGTTAATACGAGTCAGATAGATTTTTTTCTACTTAGAAAGAGAGATAGGGGTTGTTGCATCGATTGTAAGGTTATACCAGGAGAAAGTGTAGCTACACAACATAGAGTCTTAATTTTAGATCTCTTGTGTATTTGAAAATTTCCCAAAAATCATTTTAACAGCAATTATGGCCAAACCTTCAAAATGTGTTGATATTGAACTTGTGGTGTGGTTCAACGTAATGAAGGATATAATTAGTAGGGTCTAGGAATACAAGTTTTAACATTCAAAGAAATTGTCAAGGATATAATATTTATTACCACCATTATCAATCAATCCTCTTCCGATGTAATGTTGGCCTTGTGGGAATTATTTCTTTGGTCATTTCCATGTAAGGCTAAGGTTAAAATCTCATACTACATCCATTCATATCATCTCTCATTGCCTCCATCTAAGTCTTTGTGCTACTTCTACCCTTTTTAACTTGTATCAAACTCAGAGTTACCGGAACCGTCATATGGAGCGGGGAAGTGCGCTTCCCCAAAGCGCATTTCAGAAGTGCAAAACTTCGTGCTTCTGAAAAGTGCTGGGAAGCGCAAAAAAAATTGGGAAACACGCTTCCCATTTTGGGGAAGCTCGCTTCCCTCATTTTTTTTTTGTATTTTTATTTATTTTTCTCTTTTTTCGCTTCTCCCTCGCTTCCTAGGTCACTTCCGAGATGATTTCTGGTTTGCTTCTGAGTTGTCCCACACTTCTCGCTTCCTAAAATTTTGAAAGTGCCTCGCTTCCCGCTTCCCCTTCCCGTATCGCTTCCCGCTCACACTTCCTCGACTAACAACTCTGATCAAACTAACAAAGATCACCCGTTATTTTGATAACATCTTGTTTAAGTGAGGTACATCTATGTGCATTCCATCCCATATTACATTTTCCCTATCATTATCTCCTTCCAAATATTTATTCTTCTTATTTTGTACTTTTTTTTAACTTGTGTCAAATTTAATAGAATCCATCATTTATGAAGCAATGTCATCTTTGAGACAGCTAGTGCATGTTTTGATATTTTGCTTAGAACAGGAAGCCCATATTTTTTGATTTGTTGGAAGCTTAAACTTTTTTTTTCCTAAAGGCTTAATTTTTCCATTTCATTGGTATGTACGATCTTTAAGTCTATTGGTCATGAGAATGGGTTTGGTCCTAGAGCCTAAATTAGTCCTTGATAATACTGAATGGATTTTAAATAAATTCATCAATAGCCTAGATATCCAAAGTGTAGATGAGGTCTTGTCAAAGGGGATGACCCTTATTTATAGATCTCCTAGATGGGCTTACATTTCTGGTTCTAGATCCTGGTTACATGCAATTGCCTGCGTCTGATTGGCCAGAATTATAGATAAATCAATCTGATTGGCCAGATTGATGCAGTCTTTGATTTTCTTAGATATGCTGGATTTGGACTATGCTTTGGCTTATTTCATGCAATCTTTTTTGTGATGAAAAATCGAGTAGTTCTTCCAATATCATGGTAGGTCTTGGCTTTATGACAGTTGGAATGAGCCTGTCTAATAATGTTGGTTTTGAAAAGTTAATTAACTGTTATAGTCATTGTACATGGAGTGGAAAGTTGAGGGATTGAAGAAGATGCCCTAGTGTTTTTCTTAAGAGTTGAGAACAATATGGATGCAGCTAGAACAAGGATGCAAAATATGAGATGACCAAGCATATTAATGGATCTCCATTTGTATACTAGGATTCTTTAGGGGCATTTATCTTGCTTTTCATGTATTTACATTCTGGAGAAGTGTGTTGGATTTTTTATAGATTCTTGAAATTTGTTTCTTGTTTTCCTCATTTATTTGTGCTTCTATTTGCATATCATGTGCATGAAGGGATGTGAATTATACCACTTCATATTATGTTGTATAACTAGATTGCATCATAGCTACTCATACTTCTGTTTTTATATATTCTTGTGATGTCCAAAGAAGTCTACGGGTTCTTTGGACATGTTTTTTTTTTCATGTATATGGCAGTGTTTTCACCTTTCGGTCGTTATTTTAATTAATAAAATCATATTCCAAGATCACTGTGACTCTTGATTGATATTCTGTTGTTGGCACAAGTTTATTCGTATTACTTACTGATCCTGAGTTTTAAATTGGTCAACTTATATTTAAGTAGAAATCTCAAGTTCAAAACACTCACATCTTCTCATGTAGACTATATTGTCAAAGAGACATTACTTGTTCAATCAGAGCTTTATATATAGGCATAACGATATATAAGTGTCCATTTGTTTCATTCCCATGAAAGGACAAGGCCTTGGATGGGAAGGAGCACAGATTTCTGAAAAATCCTGCCAGCTCAGCCTTCCCATCAGAAAGCTTTCATAGGGGAAGGTATGAAAGGATTTACACATAAAAAGTGCTAGGTGGTGGGAAAAACTGGAGTCCACTTATGCTAGCATGGCACTTTCCCACAATGATGATTTGATGTTTGTTTCATTCATGGTGGGAAAGGAAAAGAAAAGGATTGCCAGCTCAGCACTTTCCCATGTAAGTTGTATAAAACAAACGAGCCCTAAGTATGTTTCTATGCTTGCATGCATGCGTAAAATGTTTTTGGAAGACTTTTAGATCATTGATTCCCACATCAAGCTACATTTTATTTCTGTATGCATGTTTCATGTTGATGTTGTTTCTTATAACTTCAGATGCCATTGTCTCCGCTCCCTATGGTAGTGTTGAATAAGGTTGCAACAAAGCACTTGATGAAATTGTCTCCCTTTCTGTTTTAGCCTCTCGAAAGGCTACCAACAAAGAGAGACTAATTACTTATCTGCCTTAAATTGCTAATTTGCTTGGCTTGTGATGGTTCAAAGTCAGATTGCTGAGTTATCCATTTCTGGATATTGCTTACTTTGGCTCATGTCATGATTATGTGCACCACAAGATTGGATTTGCATTATTTGATGGAAGCTTATGTTCAAAACAGTTTCACTGAAAATTCTTCATGGTTACAAGCTATGTCACATGGACACACCATCTAGAGTCTTATGTCTAGGGGACTTGACACGACATGTGGACATGTCATGTAACATGCTATGACATGTTCAAAATATTGGTTTATAGTTTTTAATAATTTCAATAATATATATATTATTGTATATTCAAATATCAGAATATATTTTTAATCAACTAAATAATAAAGAATCTGCATCCACATGTTTTAGTTTTCAAAGAAATTGTGTCCATGTCCTTGTGACACAGATTCCAAGCATCTCCATTGATTTAAGAAGTCAAAGGTGTGGAGAAGACTGATTTTTTCCTTGAATGCCATAAACATGTGATCGTTGATCCCTCACCCTTTTTCAAGCCAATTTCACCTGAACGGTCAAGATTGGTTCGAACTGAATATAATTTAACTATAGTAAGTGAAGTATGGACAATGCCATTTTGATTTCCATAGCAGTTGAGGCAGTGATGTATTTCATCACTTTGATCCCTTGCAATGTCTGAAAACTAAGTTTAATTAACTTGTTTACTTCTTTCTTTCAGGTCGTGTGTGTCCATTTACAGGCAAAAAGGCAAACCGTGCCAATAAAGTATCCTTCTCGAATCATAAGACAAAGAAATTGCAGTTTGTAAATCTACAGTATAAGAAAGTTTGGTGGGAAGCAGGGAAGAGGTATTTGAAGTTGAGGTTATCCACCAAAGCATTGAAGACCATTGAGAAGAAAGGCTTAGATGCTGTGGCTAAGGAAGCTGGCATTGACCTTAGGAAAAAATGAGATTGTTGTGAGGTTTTTATGAAATTCTGCTTAGGCTGTATGTTTTGTTCTTTTGATCAATAGCACATGTTCTGGCTATTCTTTACCCATTAAAGATTCTTGAATGCCTTCGCATGTCTTTAGTCTTTTGCCTTCTGTGTCATGCAGCCATTAGATTTCTTTGCTGAAGTCGGGTGTTGAGCTGTTGAAAATGCAGTTAACTGTGACTTCGGCTGGGGGATGGTTTGGTTGCACTTTTATGACTTCTATTCTATGGATTAGCTTCCTTTCAGGAAGATCATTGTAATAGAGATTTTTTTGATTAATGAATTAGTAGGGGTCTGCCTAACCCCAGCTTGCCTTGAAAAAAAAAGGGTCTCAGGTTTGAATCCCATGGGTTTATCCCCCAGCTTGCCTATTAAAAAAAAACTGTGATTTTAGTTGATACAGCATTCCCTGAGCTTTTATTTGAATCCAATGAAAATCTCTTTGCAGTCTGAGCTACCTTGCCACCCTACTTGGGAAGCCATCCTGCCATCCTAACCGCTGCTACTAAATTTGGCTTGATCTCTGCATTTTGAGTACTTTTTCATCAAGATTTATGTAAGGTTTGCATGGCTCATGTATCCTAGTGACTGGTGCTTGTTGACCTTTGCTATTCCATTTTACTCTGTCAACGACCTAACAATACGTTTACACTATCCAATAACTGTTTTTTGGGTTTGAAGATTTTGATGCAAGATAAAAACTAAGCTCACTGCCAGTTTTTGGAGTTCGATCGTTGTGAGTTAGGAGCTCAATGCAAGATAAAAACTAAGTTCAAGCCACTTCAGGCCTCTTGCATGTGCCATGATGTGGGTCTTCCGATCTCCAAATTCAACGCCGTGATGTTATGAGGCGATGTTTCTGGTTCTACTGGTGATCATGCAGGTCTGCCTGCGGGTTTTCAAGCCTGATGTAGAGATGAGTGGCTTTGTCCATAACTGTTTTGCAGCATGCTGATAAACGGCACCCTACATTTCTATTGTAAGATGTGATTGTCTATAAATAAAGTTAAGTCTGGTGGCTGGCAACCGGCCCGGCCTGATGCCCAGCCCTAGTGTGCATGTCGAATTTGGAAGCTGAAAAAGTATAGATCCGATTATTTGTGTATAACGCATTTCCATACAGTGTTTTGTCTGCAGCTAAGTTTGGACCCAACATGGTTCAGCCCAGTTAATTCCTGCCAGGATTGGTAAAGACAGGTTCTTATACACAAACTTTTGGAAGTAGAGGTTGTACCACCATTTCAGTTGGACCGACTCTAATCTTGACCCAACTTGACGAGGTTGGGGTCAAGATTAGATCAGAAGGAAGAGAGAGAGAGAGAGAGAGAGAGAGAGAGAGAGAGAGAGAGAGAGAGAGAGAGAGAGAGAGACGTTTGTGCATAATCAATGTTACAAATCTCATTCTTGGGAAAATCTCAATGGAGGGAAAATGTCAAAATATTTTGAAACTTTTGGTTTTTTAAGAAAATATAGAAAAAATATGTGCATATATAAAATATAAAAATATATAGTAAGATATGCAGAAACGTGAATGAAAATATACATAATATAAAAAGTACCAGAAGAACTGTCTTTTTTCACAGAATATCCTGCATCCATATAAAATAAGACGCGGAGGTGTTTATGACCAACTTCTTCTCTTTGTAAGTTTTATAAAAAAATGAAAAGAATTTTGAGAATACCTAATAGAATTATAAATCTCTCTTTGCCCCAACATATTGTTGTATTAAAAATGACGTTTGCTTATGCGCCCATATGTAAAGGTTACCGAGAAAACTAACACACCCTTTTCAGCTCTCTCTCTCTCTCTCTCTCTAAAGATGCGCCGTTTTAGTGACGGCCATTGTGTTGTGGTTTACGCAATGTTCCCATACTCTTCTTGCTGTTTGGGAGTAGTAGCTAGCGTTGCTGAAACAATGTGTTGGGACTGGTGTTGGCAGCCCCCAACACCACATTTCAACACCTTCACGAGAGGATGTTTTTGGCAACTCCATCTCTCAACATCGCATATCGGCAAAACAATATTTTAGCAATACACGGAAACCATGTTTCCATCCCATTGCAAGGCTCTCAAACATAGCCTAAAAACTCATGCAAAACATCATTACATTAAGGCTCAGTTTGAGAGCTTTGAATTGAAGCAGAGTTTTTTCAACACCTCTATTGTTTGGAAGCAGTGCATTGCAGTTTCCCAATGCCCTTTATTGTTTGGGAACAATGGCGGTGCCAAAATACTACATTGGAATGAAGTTGGCAATTCCAACACCATTTTTCACTGCCATTGACAGGAGGATAATTGTGGCAGCTCTATCCCCACTAGCACATTTTGGCAACACTGTATTTTAGCAGCACTACTTTTTTTAGAAAATCATTTTTTTTTTGAAGGGCAAGCTGGGGTACCGGTTACGCAGACCCCTCCCAGTTAAACAAACAACTATACCATTGGGTTTTGAACCTGCAACGTCCCAACACAAGGTGACGTGCACTAGCTGTTCCTACCAGACAAGCAGAGCCCAGATTGGTTAAAAAATCATATTTTGACAATACATATAAACAATGTTTCCACCCCAATGCAAGGCTGCAGAGCCATAGGCAGACTGCCTCTCACTCGTTTTGATAAGCAACCTGGCCCCATAGGATTTGAACTCAAGACCCTTTGGTTATGATAGTGCGACCTGACCATCCAGGTACTCCCCCCCTGAAACCTCCTTTCTTTTCCAAAATTTTAAATGTTATATTTTTTAGGTTATGTTCTTGAGATCCTTGGTTTTAGGGTGTGATTAGTTTGGAAATCTCAGATCCTCCAATCTGAGGTCCCCCATTTGCTCAAGGGTTGGACTTGGTGCAGGACCCAAGCCAAATCCATACTCGAGCAGCAAGTCCTCGGCATTCAAGTATCCCCTTAGTTTTTTTATATTATTTCTATTTTGAGATATTATAGCATAAATGTAAATGTATGTTGATTTTAATTTGGTAAAAATAAATATAAGATATGCCCAACCTACAAGCTGGCTGGCAGTTCCACGAGTCATGATAAAAGATGAGACATTTTCAAAATAAGCAAATAGATAGTATCACAAAATTTTGGGTATTATATAGGCGATATTTGTGACATAGCTCACAACAATGTTGAGAGAGAGAGAGATTAGGCATGTGTGTGGGAAGCGGTTGAAGGTCCTATTCCACAAAAAGAGAGGGGAGGGAAACAAGTGGTGCTTACGCATGTGTGGGGGGAGAGGTAGAAAAGTGCCCCCCTTCCCTTATGCTCCTAACAATGAATGCAGCTGATAAAAACAAAAACATTTTTTAGGATGTTTGTGCTGAACCGTCACCATTCACCAATCTCACTTTGAGCATCCTTTCAGATTATCAAAGATTTGTACTTGAAAAGCTTCAATAATGTGTCTTAAACATATAATATAACATCTCATTACCTTTCCTAATCCACTGATTAACCCCTAAAGTGAGAGAGGTTAGGCTAAAGACCAAAAAAATAGTGGGGCACAAAGGAACAAAAAACAAAGTGAGAAGTTGGTGTTCCAATCACTAGAGAAAAAAAGCAGACCGAACCAACAAAGTCTAAAGGAGCAATCAATCCCTGCCCTCCTCATAAAAGGGTCAATTGCAGCCACATCTTTCATGTTTTGCTTCTTTCGGCTCATTTTATCCGAAGTTGTGGATGACAACCTACTAGATGGTCACCACCATTCCTATTTAGTACTTATATCTATCCAACCAGTACTGCCAACCCTAAATGGATTCAATAAGCTTACCGGGTCAGGTTTGTTAGGATCCAAAGCCTACTTAGTATGGTTAAAACAAGCTTGGTGTCTCTAAAACTGATCCATATTTCTTCATTTACACTTAAACTTTAAAAACAAAAGATTCTGATATTTGCTTCATTAATTAGGTTAGGTTTTGGTCATGCTAAGGAGGATTTGGATCGGATAGGTGGCAAAATCCGGGATCTGGTACGAGCGAAGTACCAGCTTGGAACCGGGCCCACTTTGATTGGATGCCAGCTCTGGCTGGTTGACAACCACATTGACAAATGCTTAATTTGGTACAGTTTCGTAGCATTTCAGCCCATGAGTAAAAGGCTATGGTCCTACCATACATGCGCACATGATGACCTTAAGACTTTTACATGCCAAAGCTTTACACAGTTCAAGTTGGGTTTCCATCGAAGTTCTTTTACTTTGGTTCCCGTGCGGAAGCATGTATGCGTGATGCCCACTAACACACTCATCTTTATGTTGATCATTTGTTTACAATGTTTTTGAATTCCTGTGAGGATTTGAGATTCATGTTATCCGGATCTATAAGATCCATCTGGATCCAATTTTACATTTTGTTTTGGATTTCTTAGATTGTATTTGGATAGTAGATCCTAACGATTGATCCATATTTAATTAAAAGTTAAATGGAATCAGAAAACTATCTTAAGTAGGGTTTATCCAAGTAGAAAGTTCAAGCTCATTAGGATTGGAGTCCCTTCTTGGGAGTTAGAGGGTCAAGTTAAAGATTGGTCATTATAATTTTAAACAATTGGGGTCGGCGATATGAACCAAAAAAGAAAATCATTCTGGGTCTTCCACATGAATCCTTCTCCTCCAATCATTAGTGTTATTAAAAGATGTTCAGTTGTTTTCTATTTTTCCAGTTATTTATTACTTACATAGATAATTTAGCTAATTTTAGATCATAGTAGTTTGGTAGATTTCTACGCCGAGGTTTGCACTGCCTGCTAAAATGATGGCCTGATATTAAGCTTTTTCTTTTTTTTTGTTGACGGAGGAAAACCCTCACTGAAAACACGGTCACTTAATAGGCCTGCCTCCATGCGAGGTAACTCTCTGGGTTGAGGACACGACCCATGCATCAGCGGGATTTGATCGTGGACCTTTAGCTTGACACAGGACCCCGCTGACCACATGGGTAACCACAACGGTGGTGATCCGAGAGTAAGCATTTGAATGGGTCGAATTGCTGGAGGAGTGTGGATCCTGTTTTCTGCTTCAATATAAGTCTTTAAATTTTCTGATTTTTTTAGAGTAGTTTTGTAATTTTATCCTAAACTTGTTATATTCAGCAACACTAGTATACTACAGGCAATCTTGCTCTTGTATGGCATCTCAATTAATAAATAAAGAAGAAAGCTCAGTGCGATCGTAGGCAATTCTTGTCGATCGAACCACATAAAATCTTTGTTTTTCTAGTGTGGAGGTTTCTCCTTTAGCTTTTTTCCGTGTTTATTTCTTTGATCTATTCCTAGTTTCTAACACGGAATTGGCATGGATGCCAAGCTGAATCCGATCTCTTTGATTTCTTGTCACCATTTAAAGCAAAGTCATACCCCATGGATGCCAATTATACGTGAACCCACCGTTGTAAACTCTAGTGATTCTGCAACCAACATGACCAAGTATACCAGTGCAGCAAAACTTCGTCATTTTTATATGAGAATCAAACACATACTTGTATGCAGAAATAACGCTTCTTGGAGTTCAAGAACTTGGTCACTTGGCAAATGATATCCAGACGTAAAGTTTGCTGCCAACTTGAGCTTTCTGACAGGAAACCCCTCGTCATAATTTTCTCAATGCACTAGTTGTACTTGTACGTTGGGTTTGTTTGGTAGTTCTAACAACCGGTTGAGGTAGGCTTCAACATTTTGAGCAACCACAGCCACTAGTTGCCCTTTTTTATTTTCAGAAAATTTCTCTCAGATTTTCAGTCACATCTACATGGTTAGGTTGCCAAAACATCATAATCCACAAGAAAAGTTGCTTCTCACCATGGGCACTCAAGAGAGAAAAAGGATTTGCTGAAAACTCTCTCTCTCTCTCTCTCTCTCTCTCTCTCTCTCTGAACAACGTTCACTCGTCAGTGGTTTCTTCTAATCCAGCGGATCCTGGTTGAGCTTGGCTTTGTTGTATGTTGCTAGCTGGGTTCAACATTTTGTTGATCTACATGAGTGGTAATGTTGATCTTCTTTCGGCTTTCTCTCTCGTGTAATCAAATTATCCTGGCACAACATCAATAATATGTTTTAGCATGAGATAATGATGAACTTATCAACTACTGACCAATGCCATCATCCCCACTAATCAAACCAACAACAAACACATCGCAATATTATTATATGCGTTAATAATGCCAATATGCAGAAAAGGCAAAAGGAGTCTCCAAAAACAAGCAAAGAAATGCGTTAACATTTAAAAGTTTAGGTATATAAAGATGTCTAACTTTTTTTTTTCTTTTGAAAGGCAAGCTGGGGTTAGGCAGACCCTACCAGTTATACAAACTATACCATTGGGTTTTGAACCTGCAACGTCCCAACACAAGGTGACTTGTACTAGCTGTTCCTACCAGACAAGTGGAACCCCCGTCGGTAAAGATGTGTAACTTTCATGCTTTAACTAAAGAAATAAAACCATATAACTAACATCCCACTCAAACTCCTTTTTTTTACTGATTTTTAAAAAATCAACCAACTTGGCTTGCCACAGGCAAATTAAGGTGGGGGAATATATAGACTAGCTGATCTATCAAGCTGCACATGGCAGATGAGATATGCGTACATTAAATGTTAGGCCAATTAAGTTTAATGACATATGGATCATTAAACTATTTTTGGCTTTCTTTGTATTTTTTTATAGCTAATTAAGTTGAGAGCATTAACACTCATTGGGATTTGAACTGTCATCAAATTTCAATGATATTAAGAACTAACCAGAGTATGACTTGATTATGACACCCAAAATGCTAAAAATGACATAAACCATGGTTTGAAACACATGAGGACAGTACACAAGATTGAAGCTGGGTGTACTCCATGGAGCAGAAGCTTACCAATGTGTGCAGGATCAGTGATGGAGTACAAACATACAATACACACACATATTACCCATAATCTAGCTACTTAATGAAAGATTTGCTTCCATGGAAGCCAAAGGGTTACTTATGATGGTGATTTGATCTCCAAACCCAAATTCTCGTTGAGGAGGTTTGGCATGTGCTGTTTACTATTTTCAAGAGACAAAGTTGATTCTTACATGCTCTTCTACACCATTTTTAAAACATACCTATTTGCATGAAATCAGATAATCTTTACCATTTTAAAATTTTGGATTTTATGATATAGTGGCAATGATTGAACTTGTTAATTAACATAGTGGATAGGCCATGCTAAACACGTCTATATAGCTAAATCTAAGGCTGTCAACCGGTCCAGTTTGTATCCGGTACCCAGCATGACTCGAACCCAATTCAATTCCCGGGTATGGGCATGGAAAGTGCCAACCCGAACCTGACCGAGCAATATGCAGCCTGGGTTTGGGTCATGATTTTTGCTGGATACCCAACTGACCTGACCCGAGTATTATATATATATATATATATTAATAAAAATAGTTTTTTAAAATTATGCGGTTCCGGGTTTGAGATTCTAATTTCGTGACCTGACAAAAACCTGAACCCAGTTATGGTCCGGGTCAACCCTGACCCAACCCGGGTTTTACTTCACAGGGGCAGGCCCATTAAATACATGACCCGGTTCTTGGCGAGGCTTACTCATCATCAAAAGAACATTATTCATTAGAACGTAGACTCTCTCTTTCTATATATGTGTGTAAAAACGAACTAACAAATGAAAAATAAGTACATAAAAAAATGGAAAAAATAATTTTCCTCAAGATATGGTCAACGAAAACATGAATATCAAAATAAAATCACGGTACTCTCTTTAAAATGAAAATATCACAATACTTTCCATACATCACCAAACTTTTCTTTTTTTACTGACAGAGCCAATAACAAAATATCATGTGATAATTTTTGCAATACTTTAAGTGGATATCATGATACTTGTTGCGCTTATACGGTTATACCAACTGTAAACAGATTTTTATATGAAAAAAAAAACAGTTTTTTATGTGACTATTTTTATATGAAAAATACTGAAATGTGATTGCACCCTTTTAGTGTGCTGCTGCACCTGATCACCCACCATCTTCGCTAATACGACCTGTCAGCTCTGGGGCCCACCCCCAACAGAAGATGGTGGGCCCAACAGAAGAAGGTGGGTGATCAGGTACAGCAGCACACCAAAAATGTGTAACCACATTGCATTGCACCTGTTCTTTCCTTGTATGACTTTGTGGATGAGATGACGAGCCAGACCATGGTACAGCGTGGCCTTCTTCTGTGGGCCCCACCCTAACATCCATCTCTTTCAGCTAATTTTGCCCACGCAATTCACACGTCACTTCATGCACTCCCATTGAAGAAGAATCTCATCCTTTGCTCCCCAAGTAGGGGTGTCAACCTGTAGGGTTAGCTCCGGACCCAGGTGAAACCAGACTTGGAGCAGATTTTTGGTTATGGTATCGGATCCGGACCAAAGTCAAATCGGGTCTATTATAAGAAAAAACATACCAGACCCAATAAGAACTACATGAATCAGACTTGATCATACCCGATAAAATAATATTTTTTGTCATTTTTACAATGAAAATTTATGGATTTAAATCGAAACTCGGGTCTGGTATAAAATTTCACAAACTATACTCGGGTCCATGTATTGATCGGACCCTCGGCTCTGAACCCAAGTCTTAATCGGGTCTTCTTATTTGTCACCATACCCCGACCCTACAGGGTTTGGTCCAGGTCGGGTTGCGATAAAACCGACCGGTTGACATACCCCTATTCCCAAGACTCCAACTCAAATGCAATAATAATAATAATAATAATAATAATAATAATAATAATAATAATAATAATAATAATAATAATATATGAAACGGGCACACAGCCCTCATAATAAATATTTGCTGCCCTCGTCAAGTGAAGTGACTTACATCTTAAAATATACTTCAATTGGAGGTGTACTTCAACTATGAACACCAATGTTATCCAAATCGATCCGAGTCCAGTCGATTCAGATTGAATCGGTCGCCTAATGAAACAAAACAAGGGCCGATTCGGTCATTCTAAAAAATCGGTCGAATCAACAGTCAGTTCAAATTGGACCGATTCTGCTCTGAATCGTTCCACCTACATTTGTCTCAAATAGATTTATAAAGATAGAATCAATTAATATAAAATGTTTACAAAAAACTAAAGAAAAAACAATATTTGGAATGGCGTCATTGAAGAACAAGCTGACTCAACTCGATTCATATTAATTTTATCACTTCTACAAAACCGATTCATTTGGTGTACGGGGTTTTAACAACATCCACAAAAATAACGAAAATGGCACCAAAACTTCTCTATGTTGCTTATCTCCTAACCCTAATGTTTAATGCATCACCCACCCAGCTTGTTTATTAAAAAAGAGTAATTTACAAAAAGCCACATAACTTCTAATTTATCAGCTATTTAAGAAAAGCTACCCAACATTTAGATTATTACATTCAACCACCTATTTTATCTGGATGCATTTCAAATACCCCTTTGAAGTACACAATATGATACTTTTGTCCTTTTCATGTAAAGCAACTCATCTTATGATTAATTTGTTTTTGATAAACAAAACCAATAATAAGGGCATCTTAATAATTTTATTTGACTAAAAAAAGACCAATTCAATAATTGTATGACCTAGCACATCTTTGAAACATAAGTTATAAAAACGAGCAGATAAATCATATATAAGAAAATTGTTACATCGCATTTTCATAAATAGCTAATAAGTTAGGCAGATTTTGTAAGCTACTATTATTAAAGAAAGGGTGCGTGTAATATATATATATATATATATATATGAGTAATGTTATGGTGCTCGGAGAGCACCTGCTTCCACATACTATAAATCATAGTTGTAGGTTGCATCTTCTCAATCAGACCTTGTAGTTGTCTTCAGTATAGTTTATGCACCTACGCCCACATACTAGAAATCATAGTTGTAGGTTTCATCTTCTCAATCAGAAATAGATGTATTCAATATAGTTTATTTGATAGGAATCATGCTTCAGATCATGTTTTTGGACATAAAAATAGGATTTTTTAAGTCATAAAATTTTGATACATTGTAAGCCGTTGATTTTTAATGGCATTTAAAAACCTACGTGCATGCTATAATCACATAATCCAAAACTTGTTTTCTACTAAATAATGCTTGTAGATCATATTTATATAGGGTCCGATCAACAAAAAATGTTCAAGGAATTTGAAAATCTAAAGCTTCTGTTAGGTGGAAGTGCGTGTTCCGGGAGCACTCTCTCTCTCTCTATATATATATATATATATATATATAGAGAGAGAGAGAGAGAGAGAGAGAGAGAGAGAATTGTTTAAGTGGGACCCCAAGTCATGCCAAATGACATGGTGCATCAAGGTTCAGGAGATGCATGATAAGAAGTTCCTAATTTCTCTTGGAAGAAAAAGTTGAGCAAGAAGTGACATTGCTGTCTATTGCGTTGGTCTTTCTTATCTTTCTACCAATTCGGCTTACAAACTGTGCATTTTGGTGGAAACTATTACGCAAGTGTCCCCAGATATTCTTGCAAAATCATGTCTCTAGTTTGGCACGAAAATGGCGACATCCTACTTGAATTTTTTTATAATGAATGAACCAGTTGACTATTGCCTTATATGCACATCTTTCTTCGTGTGCATATTTGTGAAAAGTTGGCTATTATTGTTAACATTGTATTATTTAGTAGTCCCCACTGATTTTTTAATTATGTTTTTTAATTATTTATGTTCTGTTTATAAAGCCATATGGATATAATATACATAGTTTATTTAGTGAATGGCATATTGTGGATTGCATGAGTGTGATGTGTAGGCAAAGAACTTTAAAATTCAACATCCACGATGTACCATGCACAGTTTCTCAATAAAGAAAAAATATGCTAAAAACAACTTGATCAACAATATATTTCCTAATAAAGAACCATAATGAAGGCTTCTATACAGTAAACTGATCAAATGAAGCTTGTTGTTATGATCTTGTTTCTTAATGCATGAATCATGATCAACATGTTTATGAGATCAGATTGAGTAGATGAGATTTTCACCTGTGGTTTTTTCTGTTAGACAGTGCGGTAAATTTGATATTATCAACCGGTGGGATCTCACCATTTCATGTATTTGTCAAGCGGAATGAACAATACAGATAGGTTTAGTCATGGTCCATTTAGTACCAATCACGTTTTCATCAACAATTGGATGCAAATTAAAGCAAGCCCCTTTCTAGTTATATGAGCTTTTCTATATATAGGGTTAATATCTGGTCAGGCCGCTGTGAACTCCAAATGAGTTTCTCTTTCATTTTTTTTCATGAAATTAACCTTACAGATTTGTTCTGCATAATTTGATTAATAGGAATTGTCTGATTATGATCTGTAGGCATGATTGTTATGAGCCTTGAAAAATCAATGGCCTAAAATGAGCTTGGCTCATCATATATATATATATATATATATATATATATTTAGAGAGAGAGAGAGAGAGAGAGAGAGAGAGAGAGAGATTTGTCGCACAAAAATCTTTGGTCAATTTTGGAAAATTTGCATGTTTTGTACTATTTATATTATTCAAGCATTTCTCAGCAGCATTTGAGTTACAAAAACTTTTAATTGCAAACAGCTTACAAGATTAAACTGAAGAAAAGAGGTTCTGATTTGTAACATTCATTCCTCAAACTATCTAGTGAGCAGCCTTTCAAAGTAGGAAGGGCAAAAACGGTAGGATTTGAGTCCAAAAACTAGTTGGATTTTTCACTTTCAATCAAAAGAGGAAGTTGAGCGCATAAAGCAGCTAGCGAATATTGTCATTGAAGCTAAGGTAGTGAAAGATACATGAGCTTATACCATATATATTTTATATGGAATAAGTTTATAGAGTGCATGAAAAGCAAGTGAAAGTCGGACATGTCCCTAATGAGTTTCCATCATTTTACAAAGACAATTAAGCGGTGTTTGTTACATGTACACCCACCCACGGAAGGCAGTTTGCCATGAAAGGAATGCCCACAGGAGAAAGTGTTTCAAATGAGAGGAGACGTAATTCGCCTAATGTTCAGTGCTTGTTCATGCATGCACACCACAACAAAGCAGGGGATTAGCGACGACCACATTCCGTCGCTAACAGGCTTAGCGACAGATTAGCGACGACAAGGCGACGGTATGCTTACGTCGCGAATTTTTCGACGCTAACTGGCGACAGAATAAATTCGTCGCCAGGTCTGTCGCTAATTGCGATGGAATAACGAGCGATATATTCCGTCGCCAATCCGCCGGTACTAAACGGCGACCACGGCTTGGCGACGAATTTATGTCCGTCGCTAGATTTATATGCATAGCGACGGATGTTTCCGTCGCAAACACGAAAAAAAATAAAAAAATTTATTTGAAAATTAAATACCGATGAGTCTAGAGCTGGGGTTAATGCTAAGTTAGAATTATGGAGACAGACATTGGAAGCTAGAGGTTTTAAGTTGAGTAAGAGTAAGACTGAATATATGGAATGTCGGTTTAGTAAGCAACGAAGTAGTGATGGGAGTGTAGTGAAGCTTGGTGAGCAAGATATACCGGTGAATGATTATTTCAAATATTTAGGATCCATCATTCAAAAGTATGGAGAAATTGATGGAGATGTAAATCATAGGATAAAGGTTGGGTGGATGAAATGGAAAAGTGCTACTGGAGTGCTGTGCGATCGTAGAATGCCATTGCGGTTGAAGGGAAAGTTTTATAGGACGACTATTAGACCTGCTTTACTATATGGTACGGAATGTTGGGCTGCCAAGAGACATCATATTCAAAAAGTGAGTGTAGCTGAGATGCGGATGCTTAGATGGATGTGTGGAAATACAATAAAAGATAAGATTCGGAACGAAGAGATACGTAAGAAGGTAGGTGTTGCACCCATTGAGAATAAGATGCGAGAGAATCGTTTACGGTGGTTTGGACATATTCGGCGAAGGCCTAATGATGCTCCAGTTAGAAGGTTGGAGAAATGGGAAAATATATTAGTTAAAAGAGGTAGGGGTAGGCCTAGGAAGACTTGGATGGAGATGATAGGAAAGGATATGAATGCTTTGAACCTCACCGAGGACATGGCGTTGGATAGAAATGATTGGAGGAAAAGGATTCATGTGGAAGACCCAAAATGAATTTCTTTTTTGGTTCATATCGCTGACCCCAATTGTTTTGGGATGAAGGCGTAGTTGTTGTTGTTTTTGAAAATTAAATACCGAGAACGGTACAATTTATATTTCCTGTAAATAAAAAACAAACCACACAAAAAATTTTATATAAAAGGAATCTACAACAATTAATCGTTCCACCTTAAAATTAACAAGTTCAATTAACTACAATTCAATAATTACATTTAAGAAACAAAAAAAATAGAACTTCTTCAACACAGTTCTCTAATCATCGCCAAGATTTTGTGCGTCTTCTTCTTCATTGCCTTTATCTATCCCTTCAGCTCCGCTACGCTGATTATCTCTAGCAGCCTACACAAGAAAAGAACAGTCAGTATTGATAAACAAAATATAATGAAATAAATTACACACTATATGTGATTCTATCATGTGCTCATATGTGTTCTAAGGCAATAAAAAAACTTTATATGTGATTCTATCATGCTCATATGTGCTCTAAGGCAGGCAAAAAGCTATATATGTGATTCGATCATGCTCATATGTGTGCTAAGGCAGTCAAAAAATTGAATATGTGATTATAGCATGCTCATATGTGTTCTAAGACAGACAGAAAAACTCTATATGTGATTCTATCATGCTCATATGTGTTGTAAGGCAGGCAAAGCAAAAAACTTTATATGTGAATATATCATGAATGATATATGTTCTAAGGCAGTAAAAAAATTCTATATGTGATTTTGGCATGCTCATATGTGTTCTCAGGCAGCCAAAAAACTGAATATGTGATTATAACATACTCATATGTGTTCTCAGGCAGTCAAAAAACTGAATATGTGATTATAGCATGCTCATATGTGTTCTAAGGCAGTAAAAAAAACTTTATGTGTGATTCTATCATGCTCATATGTGCTCTAAGGCAGGTAAAAAACTTTATATGTGATTATAGCATGCCCATATGTGCTCTAAGGCAGGCAAAAAACTCTATATGTGATTCTATCATGCTCATATATGCTCTAAGGCAGGCAAAAAGTTATATATGTGATTCGATTATGCTCATATGTGTTCTAAGGCAGACAGACAAAAAACTGAATATGTGATTATACTTGAGAGGGACCTGCAATTGAAGATCCCCTGTTCAGCACAAGATTGTTGATCTCATCTCGGAGAAAGGGGACAACGATGTCATGGAAGTAGTCATTCATTGTGTCCTTAATGATCTGGCGTACATCATCACCGCAAAGAATAGGTTGCTGCTTGGAGCTTATGTCGGTGGAAGAAGTCTGTGAGTCGTAACTAGAAGAAGCAATAACTGGTGAAGTGTTCAGATTACTCCCAAACCTGAACACGCGACCTTTTTTGGGTTCACTTGCTGCAGTCACCCATGCCGCAGGATCAAATGATGGATGTTGAGTAGCATCATTGTCATATCGCTCTACCATCTGTTGCTCATATGCCTTCTATAAAATAATGTTTGGAGTATACATTAATAATTAATGATAACATTATGATAACTTGCATATTGCAATGATTATTAATAGAATAAATACATACCGTTGTCGTTCTTGCCTTCTCTGATACGAAGACTCCCGTGGTCTTCCGTTTATGTGTTTCAACAAACACATCCTTATATGGTACAATGCCTCCTTTTTCTGCTTCCTGCGAAGTTAAAGGACAAAAGATTTAGTTCACAAGTTTGCAACAATACTTATAAAATTAATATGATATATTGATGAGTTACCATTTTCTTCAGGTGGCTCCCAAATGTCTTAGATCCACCTATGTGTAGATGGGCTTCGGGCATTTTCGCTCGATTTTGTGCAGCCTTCGCAGAGCGATTTCTAAATGCATCTCCCGCCCACTTATCGCACATTTCATCCCAATAATCTCTCCTGATAGTAATAGAGTCATGGCCCTTCCACTGTAGTGGATCATCTATTACGCCAGATGTTTTTTTTGCTGCAGTCTTCATATTGTGTAGCATGTCTGCAAATCGATTGACAGTCACCTTCTGCCACACCTTCCTTGCATCATTTTCTTCCACCGTAGTTGCAAAGCAATTCGAAGCCTACAAATATTTTCAGAAAGTTAGTAGACATTACTTAAATAAATTAAATATGAAACACATTAACTATGAGAAACAACTGTATAGCATGAATGGGGACCACAATTTGTCTAACACCTCCTTTGAGTACTCTTTCCATTAAGCCACCGGTCCTGGTAGATGTTGAAGAAGTGAATTCATAATCTCCTGTACTACTTTTTGTGGCTCAAACCTCATGCTGCACATGAATTGGTACACAGTAAATATCAATATAAAATATTTATAAGATATGTAATAATTGAAAACAAAATACTTACGGTCGATTATCGATATACACTATTCAAATGAGTCTTCTTGTGCCAGACTGAGAAGACCTTGCTTCTTGTGTTGGCTCATGACTTGTGTGATCAACTAGTGTAGGTGGGTCGTGTACAGGCGAAACATCATCTGTAAAAAAATACGTTAGACTTTCTCAGAATACGCATTTGAACTAATCAAGCATCCAATTAGTTAAATGATATACCTATCAAAGGAGCCCGTGAAGATGAAGGTTGGGCCTGGCTACTACTGGATGAGCGACCACTGTAACCTCCACGAACCATATTCTAACAAATAACATATGTCATATAATACATTCAAATAATTCACATCAAGTATTACAATACATTCAAGTCATTCGCATCAAGTATTACAATAATTCAAATCATTCGCATCAAGTATTGCAATACATTCAAATGATTCACAACAAGTATTGCAATACATTCAAATCATTCATATCAGGTACTGTAATGCATTCAAGTCATTCACATCAAGCATTGCAATGCATTCAAATCATTCGCATCAAGTATTACAATGCATTCAAATAATTCAAATCATTTACATCAAGTATTGCAATAATTCAAATCATTCGTTGCATAAATTACAATACATTCAAATAATTCAAATCATTCACATCAAGTATTGCAATGCATTCGAATCATTTGTATCAAGTATTACAATACATTCAAATAATTCAAATAATTCACATCAAGTATTATAATGCATTCAAATAATTCGTATCAAGTATTACAATAGATTCAAATAAAAATTTTAATCATTCACATTAAGTATTGCAATACAACTCATTCATTCGCATCAAGTATTACAATACATTCAAATAATTCAAATCATTTACATCAAGTATTGCAATGCATTTGAATAGAGGTTTGTATTACAAGATTTTGCTCACTAGCTTGAGAATTATTCATCGTCACTTGTTTGACTTTCTTATTCTTCTTCTTCTTCTTCTTCATTGTTTGCCCATCCACTTGGTACATCATTTGAATCACATTTCTCTATGAATGTTTCATCGGCCAATGGAGATATGACATGCATATCATGCGCAACATCGTGACCATAAGCGAAGTCATAGACATCATCTGATTGATAGTAATCGTTGTCTTCAGCTAACTGATCTTCCTGTAACTGATCATACTCAGGGTATAGTTTGGACTTCACCTTGCAAACTGCCCATCATTCATTTCTATCTGACTTTTTTATACTCGGATATGAAGTATAATAAACTTGTTGAGCTTGCGAGGCTAATATGAATGGTTCATATGTTCCAAACCTGGATTTATGATTCACCTCCACAATGCCTGAAGCTTTGTTGAGTCTTGTTGCAGTTGGATCAAACCAATGACACTTGAATAAAGTTACCCTGTTATTTATGCCTAAGTAAGTCAACTCCATTATTTCCTCTATAACACCGTAGTAATCATGTTCATTTTCACCGTAGCTGCTACCCTTGACACACACGCCACTATTCATCATTGATTTGTTTATACCATAATCTTTTGTATGGAATCGATAACCATTTACGATGTACCCGTTGTAGCATTGCACAACTTTCGTCGAACCATTTTCTAAATCACATATTCCTTGATCTTTAACATCACCATAGCGGACCTACGCACAGACATAAACAATGATTGTGATCACGATCAATTAAGTAACTTAGTGTTGTTTATAAGTACAAAATTTATGTTAGCTTCTCTACCAACTGTTTCAACCACTCCACAAACTTAGTTTCACGTTCTTTTTGTACTTCTGCATCAGTGAGATGTGAAACTTCTCTTTGCAACTCCAGATCAAATCGTCTGCAAACCATAAATACTTATATTACCGAGCCATGTATCCACATATAGAACATAAAATGATTTATAATTGTGTTGCGTCTACATATACTTACTCGATATATGGGTCGATCGCTGAGCAATTAAAAAGAATATAGACGTGTGTTGCGTCTTGCTCTCGATCTGTGAAGAGCCTTGATCAGCAACTACCAAATGCATGCCCAAGTGGTTGAAATATCGACAGCTTGTCAGCTACAGTTACTTGTTCTCCATCATCGTTACGAGGCAGGCATGTGTAATGTGTTGGAATATGAGGTTCGAAGTACATAGATGAGAAATTTGAAATCTCTTCTAAAGTGTACGCCTCACAAATAGAGCTTTCTACTCTTGCTTTATTACAGACATTTTTTTTAGGTCGAACATGCATCTGGCAAAAATATACATTTTCAATTTTAAATATCTGTCATTAAAGAGACAAATATAAAAAAACATATACCTTTCAAATGGGTACATCCATCGATATTGCACAGGGCCACCAACCCTTAGTTCATATGGCAGATGTATGATCAAATGTTCCATAACATCAAAAAATGCTGGCGGAAATATATTTTCTAGCAGACAAAGAGTGGTGATGATAGAGTCCTCGAGATTCTTTACATCTGATACTACGACCTCCGATGCGTACAATGTTCTGAAAAATCCGCTCAACTCAGACAGTACCCCCCATATAGGTTTGTCTAACATATCATGGAATGCTAGGGGTACCAATCGTTGCATAAAGATATGACAATCATAGCTCTTCAACCCATATAATTGTCCATCGTCAATCTTCACAGCCCGGGCAATGTTAGAGACATATCCATCTAAAAATCTCAATTGTCTCAACCATTGACATACATGTTTTATTTGATCAGGTTTGAGCACGTACTTTGCCTTTGATTTCAGTACTTTGCCATTATACTATTTGAGTTCCAATTCTGGTCTTTTATATATTAATTTTAAATTCATACGGGCCTTCGGATTATCCTTTGTTTTTCTTTTAACATTCATTACTGTATTGAACACATTATCAAACACATTTTTCTCCACATGCATCACATCCAAATTATGTTGTATCAATAGGGTCGACCAATACAGTAATTCTCAAAAACATAGATTTCTTCGTCCAATTGTGATCATTCCCAAATCCACAGAAGGGTGTAGGACTGCGGGCATCTGTTAATACATCTGGAAAGTATCGTAATCTTCTTAGAATCTCTATTCCAGACAATCTTGAGGATAGACCTTCTGTTTCAGTTGTGCCTGCTTTAAACGCATTCTTTTGTCGTCGGAACGGATGGTCGCTGGGTAGAAATCGACGATGACACTCAAACTAGCACGGCTTCCTTCCATGCCTCAATCTAAAAGCTTTGGAATCCTCCATGCAGTACGGATATGCCAACCTCCCATGTGTGCTCCAACCAGATAGCATACCATATGTAGGGAAGTCACTGATTGTCCATAGAACAACGGCCTTCATGTTGAAATTTTGTTTTTTGTGGGCATCATACGTGGTAACACCTTTATCCCACAGTACTTTTAGTTCATCAATCAATGGCCTTAAATATACATCAAGATTTTGGCCAGGTGAGGTCGGACCAGGGATCAACAGAGACAAGAAAAGATTTGGACGTTTCATACACAAGCTTGGTGGAAGGTTGTATGGAGTTACAAATACTGACCAGTATGAGTATGGAGTTGATCTACCCCCAAATGGATTAAATCCATCTGTATATAGACCGAGTCTAACATTTCTCACTTCCATTGCGAAGTTCTGATGAGTACGATCAAAGTGCTTCCAAGCTTCAGCGTCAACAAGATGTCTGATCTTGTTTTCATTATGTTGAACTTTATTTGCATGCCATCTCATGTGTTTAGCTGCCCTTGAAGACATATACAATCGCTGCAATCTATGAGTGATAGGAAAGTAGCGGAGCGACTTGTATGAAACTTCCTTTGATCTTGTGCTACCATTGCCTCTTGTCTTTGGCTTGAACCGAGGATGCCCACATGACGGGCATGATATGTTGTTTTCCTGCTCCTTGAAATACAACATGCAGTGATTTGGACAAGCATCAATCTTTTTGTAACTCATACCCAGAGCGTTGACCATAGCTTTCGTACAATAGAAATTTTGTGGCAATTTCTCATCTTTGGGCAACATACTCTTCACAATCATGCACATACGATCAAAACATGATTGACTCAAATTATGCTCGAACTTCAAATTCATTAGTTGAATAACTGCAGACAAGATAGTGTGACTCTCGCAACCGTTTCAAAGTGGCTCATCAGCATCTCTAAGTAAATCATAAAATCTACTAGCTGCATCGTTTGGTGATTCTTCATCTACGCAGTTCTTACATCACTAGAACTCATAGCAGAACCCAGTTTTGTTCCTGCAGCATCAAATATCAAATCCGTATATGGATTATCGTGCACCACATTCATCTGTGCATCAAAATCGTTTCTAAATTCTTCTCCATGAAACGTCAAGTTCTGATAATCACTCACAAAACCCTTCATGTATAGGTGATGTCTAACGCTATGAGGTTCTACAAATCGAGTATTCTTACAAATCTTGCAGGAACACCTAATCTGACCTGTGGGATCCACTGTACTGACACTTGTCGTTGCAAATTCAATAAAACTGTCGACACCATCCATATATTCATGCAATAACTCATTGTTCACTATCCTACGGTACATCCATTCACGGTTTGTAGTCATTTTCTTATGATGTTACGAATAATAGCCTAACGAATTAAAAGAGAACAATCAGAATGCTACGATGAAGAAAATATCAAATTTATCATGCAATATATGATGTCATACAATAACAAGAATTTTGATGCATGCATTGATAACTTAATATTTTCATGTGCAAACTATTAATGACACGATACAATCATTTAAAACATGCATTCATTATACAATTTCACATGGAAGTCATAATCAAATTGAAAGTAACTACATGCAAGCATGGATACAATTACATCAAACATTGCAATACATCGTAATCATTCATATCAAACAAATGGTAAACATGTACCTGCAGCAAACACACTTCAATATCTCACTAACTACTATCATGCCTAGCATGGACTCTGTACTCCAAAAATAAGAACACTTCAATATTCATACATTAAAATCATGCTCAGCATGATCTCCGAACTCCAACAAAGCAACCCTAAATATCAACAACTAAGTAACTGTGTGAACAATAAAGTGTTACATCTAATAAATTAAATAACATGTGATACGCTTGCATCACTTATTTACCACGGGTATTTACCCGATTTGCATTGTTTTTTGTCACTTACTTATCACAGGTGGCTGAGTACGAGCTGGTTCCATTGAAAAATCTGCACAAAAAAACACTGTTTTAAAATGAAGTCACCACGAAAAAAAAAAGGTTGTTCCGAAAAGGGGTCGACTCCCCTGCTGTTCCGGCAGAGGGTCGACCCCCTTACGAAACATAGGGGGTTAACCCCCTTACGGAACATAAGGGGTTAACTGACCCTCGTTCGGGCAGGGGGTCACCCCTCTGCCTGATCCGGCAGAGGGTCGACCCCATGCCTGTTCCGGTAGGGGGTTAAACCCCTGCCGGAAAGGCAGGGCCGGGGTCGACCCCCTGCCAGAACAGGCAGGGGGTTAACCCCCTGCCGGAAAACGCAGGGGGTGGGGGGGGGGGGGGGGGGGGGAGGGGGCGTCCTTTACCTGTCTCCGGGCGGTGGGACCGACGAACGGCGGGAGCAGTGAAAGAAGAAAATGAAAAGTTGACTGGGATTAGGGTTATTCAAAAATTAGCGAACGGATTAATTTCGTCGCTAAGCCAACGTAAATCAAATTTACGGAACGAGCGATGGACTATATTATGTTGTCATGTCTGTCGCTAATGAGCGACGGACTAGATTCTGTTGCAAACGATGTCGGCAAATGGTGCGACCATAACGACAAAACAGTATGTCGCAAAATCTGTCGCTAAGTAGCGACGGACTGGGCGACGAACTATTTTTCGTCGCTATTTTCGTAAGCTTCATTAATTATAGTGACGGATGTTTGTCGCTCGTTAATCCGTCGCTAAAATTTGTCGCTAACAACGTATTTTCTTGTAGTGGCATGCCTTTGAATTATGGCATTGCACCTAATGCACCATGATCAACCACCGTACTTCAGTGAAGTCCAGTGTATATGATCCATGCAAAAACCCATAACTGGATCCAACCTGGCATTATTCACACCAAATCCGGTAGACCTTTTATGTTAGCTCTCATTGTCAACATGTCAAATGGGTTGCAATTTGGCTGACCCTGATCACAATCAATGTCAGATTTTGGCACATTTGACCAAAGACATAGTACGTAGCAATCCTCTGGCATGCACACGAGCCAAGTTCGAGCAGAGCCTGGGCTGTTCAAACTGGGCTCACTTCAAAATGCATATGTTCAATCTCGGAGCCGAGCTTGACCGTTATTCAAAAAAAACCTTGCCAAAAAGAGACAGATTTTGATCCCTCAATCTCTTCAACCGGATCAGAACCGACTCACCATTAAGCCGGCCTTTATTTTAGGAATAGTATGACCCAGAAAATATACAGAGAGAAAAAATTTAAAGTGAAGTCAAAACCTTTTAAAAAAGAGACCAATGCCCTAACCAATACGGAGACAATGACTTTAATGAATTAATATATATATATATATATATATATATATATATATATATATATATATATATATATATATATAATCTAATGTGAGCTTAATTGAGCTCAACAACTTGATCAAGCTAGACTCGTTTATCCAAACTGAGCTTAGACTTCAGTTCTAGCTCGACTCATTTATTTTTGAACGAGCTAGCTCAGCTCATTTATTTTTTGAACGAGCTTGAGCTGAGCTTAAACAAGTAGAGCCCGAACTAGCTTGGCTCGTTGTGCATCCTTACTCCCCACAATAGTGAGGATGACACTCGTAGTAGAGAAGGAAATGATAGAATTTGGCCCATGCCATATGAAAAGCTGGTGAAGTGATTTGTTGACATTTTAGAAGGAAAAAAAAATGAAGAATGTCAAAATTCGATTGTTCCCTTGTAAAAAATAAAGCACACAACTTTGCAAAATGATAGTCAAACTAACCTACACCAAAATAGAAGTTCTGTGATAAAGTGAAAGTAACCGCCATTATCTAATGAAAAGATCAGGTGCAATACGATTGCACAAATATTTGTGCATTAAGCACCCCGCCATCTTGGGACAGGGTCTGTCAGGTGTGAGACCCAAGACTTGATGGACGGCAATAAAATGCCTAATGCACAAATTTTTGTGCAATCATATTGCACCGGATCCGGACTCCATTCTCTATCCATTGTGATTTATAAGAAATTATGAAAAGGAGAGGTTACATGTAAGTAGGGGTGGCAAAATCTGACCCCGCCCGCCAACCCGCTTCTTAGCCGGGTTCGGGTTTGGCTTAAACGGGTTCGTGTCATAAACGGGTCGACCTGCCTAACCCGTTTATTAAACAGGTCGGGTTCGTGTTAGGGGTATGCCAACTCGGCTGACCCGTTTAATAAATGGGTTAGGCAGGCGGGTCAACCCGTTTACCCGAACCCGACCTGCCAACCCGTTTACCCAACCCCGACCCGCCCGCCAACCCGCTCGCTAACCCACCAACCTGTTTACCCGACCCATTTATTAAACAGGTTAACAGTGTCGTGTCGGGTTACCCGTTTAATAAATGGGTCGGGTTCGTGTTGAGGTATGCTGACCCGCCAACCCACCCAATTGCCACCCCTACATGTAAGGACGGCAGCTCTGGTGCTCCCAAACAGATGGGCCATTCATCTTTTGTTGGGCGCCACAGCTGACAGGTTGTACTCCACAGATGGAGAACAGAGTCATGCATATCCATGCCATTAAATCAAGCAAAGTAAATGATGCATGTTCACTTATGGTTTGTGGGCACCACCATGATGAATGCTTTGATAAAAAGAATTACTAATTTATTTAGGGCCTGTTGTTGGTGAATGATATATCCATTTCTCACTAATTGATTTTGCCTTATGGTAACATAGTGCTTGGGCCCACCACTGTTGTCTATCTCAAAGATGGTGGGGCGCATTTCACTTGGGTTGACAACCAAATGCTCTCTCTCTCTCTCTCTCTCTCTCTCTCTCTCTCTCTATATATATATATATATATATATATATATATATATAGAGAGAGAGAGAGAGAGAGAGAGAGAGAGATCATGCAAGCTGGGAATTGTACGGAATGTGCTGCTTGGCTTCAGCAGCTGTTTATCTTCTTTGAAGGGCATGCCTGAATGCCCATGATGTAATGTGCTTCAGCTTGGAATTTAACTGAGATTCAATTACTCAGACTTGGCTGCATTGGAGCTGTGTTAGTAGCCCCAACCCCACCAAAACCCCAAAAGGACAAAAAAAAGAAAAAAGCGAACACATTATATGAAGCGTCGCTGCATGGTGCGACCTGCTTGACATCCACCCATCTTGGCATTTCTCAAGATGGTGTGATGTTCATCTCGAGAAATGTTGAGATGGATGGTCATCAACAGCAGAGCTGCATGTTAAGTATGCAGCGTTGTTGCATGAAAAATGACTTTGAAAAAACAGAAAAAAAAAAGAAGACTCAAAAGTGCTTCAGGTGCAGTTGGGAGAGTGTTGGTTACTTGGCTTGCTGGACCGCTTGCTGGTCAAGTGGTATTGGCATAGACAGCTGTGACACAATTCCATCCACACATCTGTGATATTGGTATCAAATATCATTAGTGCAGTTGATCATTCCTGTACCATGACATGGACATGGACACATTTGGTATAATAAATATATTCTTGCATACCAACGGGGGGATCCGCTTGTCTGGCAGGAGCAGTTAGTCCATGTCACCTTGTGTTGGGACGTTGATGGTATGTGGTTGTATAACTGTAAGAGGTCTGCCTTCTCTGTAGAAAAAAAAATATATATATACTTGCATATCACTAAGCATGATTATAAAATGATAAACTCCATTAACACCATTGAGATGCAATTATGCTAAGAAGTTGTGTGCCAATCACCACCCCAATTGTGCAACTTGTCTCCAAAGCCACCTGAACCTTCCTAATGGCTTCGAAGCATTCTGCCCAAGTAGAGTTATACATCGATCACTAGTTGTTTCCTGAGTATGGATCTTTGTAGCATATTACACGTCAGTTTTACTGCATATACAATTGTTCTACTTAGTTTGGCATCTCATTCTCTTCCCTCAACATGGTGCTGCTTAAGGAAAAGTAATGAAAATCACAATCTAGAAAAAATAAAGGTGAAACGAGAAAATATTTAGGAAAGAAGAATCCAATTCAAACACTCAGATTTATGGGCCAATAACTGCTTCCTCACCATATATTTTTTCTTTAGAAAGGGAGAACATAAGCTAGTGTTAGCTTTGGCGTGGCTCAGCTGGCTCGTTCAATAATTTTTTTTTATTATTTTTTATTTTATTTTTGAAAGGCAAGCTGGGGTTAGGCAGATCCCTACCAGATGTCTCTTAAGCTCCATATGGCAGAGGGAACCTGGCACATGACCCCGCTTACCACATGGGATACCACTTCGGTGGTACTCATTCAATAATTGATTTCCTTGTAAACCTTTAAAAGCCAAAGCACACACTACTCTTTCTTGAGAAGAATCATAACTAAAAAAAGTTTCCCTTCTTCCCCCTCAATCTCAAGTATTGGACAAACGTACCAACGGGGGCCCCGGTTGTCTGGTAGGAGCAGTGAGTGCCCGTCACCTTGTGTTGGGATGTTGCAAGTTCAACTCCCAATGGTATGGTTGTATTACCGTGGGGTCTGCCTAACCCCAGCTTGCCTATAAAAAAATAAATTATTTGACAAACTTCAAAACTTTCAAGTATTAATATTTACACATTAATTTGGCCAACAGGGCTCCGCGTGGTGGTAGGAGCTGTCAGTGCACGTCTCGTTGTGGTGGAACATTGCAGGTTCAAAACCCAGTGGTAGGTTGAATAATAACTGGTAGGGGTCTGCCTAACCCCAGCCAGCTTGTCTTTCAAAAAAAAAGTGACGAAATTTACACATTACTTTATTCAGAACGACCAATGCAAACGACACAGCCATCTCTACTTTAGATGTACTTATTTTGTCATTTTAATGCCTGACCAATGTTTTTATGTTTAGTGCGTTCGGTCAAATTGGTTTGGTACGGAAGCTTTTGTGGCCTGTCTTTTTTCAGTGACACAGAGGAACCTGTGGCAGCCAAAGAAAGGACCTTTTGAATTCCCACATTTCTACTCATACACATACTTCGATATATATATATAATGCATGAATGCATAAACACATACATACAAATAGTGAACACAGGAAAGTGTCCTGTGACAAACAATTATACTCTTTACACAATATTTTAGGAGGTATTCATATTATATGAAAAAACAAGCCATGCCTTTCATGATTTTTATTTTGTTTTGCTTATAAACCTTTCATAATATTTTGCACCTAGAGTGTAGCTTCAGGGAAAAATTGTCAAATTTACATGCAATAAATAATCATAAATTCCCCTGTGCATGTCATGGTACTGCACCACTCAAGTGCAAGATAGTAATTACACGTTGTTTATGAACACTAGGATTAAGACAAAGTGCTTGCTAGTTAGTAGCAAATGGAATAAATAAATCTACATATAAAAGACAAGTAAACGAGTAAGCATGTATGTTTATTCAATAATCCTTGGCAGGTACATGCACAGTATGTGGCGCTCAAAAACTACGCATGGGATCAAAGGGGTGTTGGTTGTCTGCACTTTTAAGGAGGTGGAATTGTTGTACTCTTTTGTCTCTCTCAGCCAGATGCCCACTTGCCTCTCTTCCTCCTATAAACATCCACCCCCACCTCCTCTTTCCTTCCCTTTCTCCAAAACAATAACTGCATTCTTTTGCAAACTCAACGCCCTCCACTGCCTCTCCCCTCGACCCACAACTCTGTTCCTGAATCCTCATTTTAAGACCAGACCAGTTCCCTACTTCAAAATGGATGAAGTTGCAACGATTGCATACTCGCAGGCTACCTATATGGGAGGCCTCCAGGCCAATTTTGCTGCTGCAAAGACCGTCATGCCAGGCTTTAACTGCAGCAGCTTGTCAACGTGCTTCCAAGTTCACTCCTCTCACCAGGACTTCACTTCACAGGATGAAGCGGAAGAACAGCAGAGCGTGATTGATGAGAGGAAACAGCGGCGAATGCTTTCGAACCGAGAGTCAGCACGCAGGTCACGCATGCGCAAACAAAAGCTCCTTGATGAGCTCTGGTCACAGGTGGTGCACCTCCGGTCTGAAAACCGTGAGCTTATTGAAAGGCTTAATTCTCTGTCCAACCAGCATGAACAGATCATAAGAGAGAACTATTCCCTTAGAAAACAATCTTCTGACCTTCAGCAGAAGCTCAATGATTTGCATTTAAATGCAATTGCTGTTCTTCGAGATCACGAAGAGGTCCCCTGCAATACGGCTCATCTCCGAGCAGAGGTGGCAAACCAGCAACCGATGACTACATCCTTTGATCTGCTGCACTGACATCCTCCTCTTTTTGCTCTTCTTTTTCTTTTTTATTTCTTTTCCCAGCCATTCTGCACTGTCACCATTTCATGAGAAAAGAAGCTTGCTAGGCTTCTTGTATTTTAAGCCTCTTATCTGTACGAATTGAAGAATCAACAAAGAAATAAAAGCTTTTTTCCTTTGAGTTTTTCCTTTCACGAATATACAATGGAAAATTAGAACCATTGTTTTATAACGGCTGAATTTAATTAATAAATAACATGATTTATGCAAAGCTAATAGCTACAATAATCTAACAAGATTTAAGGTATTAACGGTTCACGCTTCATATACTGTTCATAGAATAGAAATTCCGGCACACCCCTCTGTTTTCTGCACATAAATGCCTAGCTGCTTGCAGAGCGATGTATGAGAGGATGACATCTGCTCCTGCTCATTTGATACAAAATAAAGACTTCATCAAGCGTGTTCCAGTTTGCAGCAGCCTTGATCATTGAGTATTCACCAGAAACCTTTATCAGGAGCAGACAAAATTGAACTTGGCGAGATGATACAACTCATCCAGGAGAAAAAGAAATCCTAATGGTACCAAAAGCAGCAGTTCCTTTCATTTCATGAATATGATTTTTTTTCTATTTCCAGAAAAAAAAAAACTAGCAACAGCACCAGTAACAGCTGATACTTGCAGGAACAGGAGTCAATAGGTTTTATTACCTATTCGAAACTCAGACAGGCAACAGAAATGGTGGTGGTGGCATAGGTAAATAACCCATTTAATTGCCATAACATGTATAACATTTTTTCTGAAAGAGGCCATAACCTGAAAGGTCTTTCAGTAAATGTAGTCAAAATACTTGGTAGCTTTTAGGTGTGAATGATGTGCTGACGAAAGTGGGTATATTACTCATTACTCATTTCATAAAATCATGGACTTACTAGTTGGATTAGTAAATGCTGAGACAAATAACTGTCTTAATAGAGACGAAATATACATTTTCCATCTTCAGTATATTTTCCATCGAGTGGTGAATCTGTGTTCGTCTTTGCCCAAGATGTTTTGAGAGTTGGCAAAGGAGAAAAGTCCGGTCTGCTATATATATTCCATAGGTGAACAGACGACCTCTTTTTTCTTTTCCTCTAATTAGACAATACGGTAGAATTCTGTGGCTACCAACAAAGGCTGGCTACAATTTACAACAGCTCACCTCGACATGCTGCTACTAATAGAATGGAAAAGTGTGATGCTACTATTCAATGAGTGGAGTAAGGAACATTAACAGAGGTTTGAATCATTTGTAGACCCATGGCATTTTTGGAGGGGATCCGAGGGCTCTTCTTTCTCCAGCTGAGAGAGACCAGAAAAATGAACAATTTGGATCCATAGTGCCATTTCGTGAGTCAATGGAACAAATCTTTATCCATGAGCATCTATTAAGATTTTCAGATCTACAAGTATCTATCTATCAAATATCAAAGGTTATGGTTTGGTTGAGGATATGACTCTTGACGGACTGAACGGTGAAAGTACTCTACCTGTCACAGACATCCATTTCCCTCTCCCGGATCGGCATGGATTACAGAGTCCCCCCCAGTGATTCATTCTTCTTATTGGCACCAATACAGAATCAAGGATAGCTTGTTTAGAAAACCATTGTCAGATAATTGGCATTTTGTCGAGAAACAGGATAGTTTAAATTGTTCGATCTGGCAGCTTGGCCTGTTTTATGAAAATCAATGGTCATTATGGCTATTTTCAAACTTTTTCTACATGGCCGTGGAGTTCCTCATACCAAACTACATCTCCAAGCCACTATCCAAGGTGGAATTTAGTTCAGCATGTTCATCACATATCGAGCATTGGCCACTGAAAATTGTCACAAATCTAAATGTCAGTTACATAAAAGTTGAGATGATTCCAACAAAGCTGGCAGAAGAATTAATGTGCATCCCAATGCATAAAAGTTTGAAAAGTGCAGCAGAATATGGGTAGTTTCCGTCCCTCTCAAGGATCATGACACGTGATGTTCTTATTTGTGCTGGTCTATGGACTAACTAGTCATAACGAAACCCATGTCAAGCACCTTACATCCCAAGGGAAATTGCTCAACTTCACATTCCACTAGCATGAGAGGTTTTTAGTGTAATAGATAAGAACGAGTCATAACCATTAACCAAATGCACGTTGAGCTTTGATCCATGTAATAGGTTTTTAGTGTAGTAGGTAGATTAATTGCAAAAACCCATGTATCTGCAAAATGTTACTTTATGGTGTTCAATACGTGTGACCAAGAAAATGCAATATCACCCTTCCCCATTTTGGAGTACTGAACTTCAACAGCAACGAAAATCAATTACAATAAAACAACTCTGTTGGTTTTGGCAACCTAAACCAGCAGGGATCCCTGACAAATACCCACTTATGACAACATTAATCTCTGGTGCACCCAAACATTGTAATGTTGGCAAGATATATGTAACATATATGAGGTTCAAAGCACTTGTTTGGTAGATAAAACCAAATCTGAGAACGAGGCTAATAAAACAACACATTTAGGGAGAAAACAAAGCTGCGATGCAGCCATGATTGTCAGGTGTAATTGGCTTAGAATAACCAAGAAATATGGCTTAGGATCAGCTGACTTGATATAACTAAGGGTGTGCTTGAGTTAAGCCTAAGCCTCATAGAGATCCAAGAAGCAGAGAACCAAACCAACAGCTGCTTGCATTACTATCAGGGTCCACATATCTCCTCTTTTATTTGGTGCAGAATATTCCATTTTTTATTTTTTTCAAGGCAAAAAAACAAAAAAATTATTGCTAACAAAGTATTAGTGAACTTGAGATATTTCATTTTTGGCTCTGCAAGGAAAACAAATAAGCTGAACTATTGTAAACGGTGTTTCACACAATAAGTTTTAAGAAAAAGGACAGTTAAAGATGTAAGCTGGATGAGTCAAGACTCAACAATACCTAAATGAAAGCACTCGAAGAATATGGATCACTTGACATGCTGAAATAGGCAGGCAAGAGTTCTCTCAAGAAGCCTTATGACATCTAAGTGCATAGTACATGTCCAACAAGTGACAATTAAAATTTTATATACACTAGGAAACATAAAACGAGGACAGTAAAAACTAAAAACAAATTATTGAGCCTCATCTTCATGTGTTTCTATAAGAGACTCCATGTAATTGGCTGGATCAATCTAACAACTTTTTATTTGTTCATACCAGAGTTATCGGAAACTTCTTAGATAGGTGGGAAACACACTTCCTGCAAAATTTCTTCGAAAGCACAATATTTCATGCTTCTGAAACTTGATGGGAATCATGATTCTCCCACATTTCTCCTAGGCTTCCCATACGCTTCATTCATGCTTCTTATATGTTCTTGCAAGGAAACAGTGTTTTTCAAACAACCACACTATGTCCACGAACACGTACAACAAATGTCCACTAAGGACACACAACCAAAACCTACACAAGAGGTATCCACAAGCGAACTAAAAAATAAATAATCTCTTTATTTATCACAAAGCATGCAAGAAGCATGTGTACATTGAGAGAGGGGATAACCCCTATTTATATACGAGAATAGGGGGAAGGGAGACTTAATAGAGTCGTTGGAGCTAGTCCAACGACTCTATTTGAAGCCGTTGGACTAGATCCAACGGCTCTAAGACTAGTCAACTAAATGTTGACTAGTTGGACCTCTAGTTCAAAATGAACTAAATAAATAAATAAAAATAAAAATAAAATGCATATAATAATATATATATATACATATTATATATGTATATAAGACATTTACATATATTTGTATATATATATATGTAAATACACATATATAAATATATATATATATATATATATATATATATATATATAATTTAACACTCTCCTTTAAACTTACGGTACAATAATCAAAAGTTTGTCTAAAAGAAAGTGATATCTGGGAGCAACAAGAGGTCTGGTAAAAAAATTTGTTAGCGGATATTCTGATGTAACATAAGGCAAATCAATAGTCTCATGAATATACTCCTCTTGAACATGATGACAGTCCATTTCAATATGTTTAGTACGTTCATGAAAAGTTTGATTGCTGGTAATGTAGATCACACTCTTGTTGTCACAACAGATGCACGAGGCACCGATCACTTGAACTCTCATATCAACCAACAATCTTCTAAGCCAAATTACATCCATTGTTGTTGTTGTCATAGCCTGATATTCAACCTCAATTGATGAAAGTGAGACCTTCTACTATTTCTTGCATCGCCACGAGATCAGAGAGTCACCTAAAAAACAAAAAAAAATCATGGTTGAGTGTTTGTTATTTGGATCGCATATTCAGTCAACATCAGTATAAGCAATTAAATCTAATAAAGATGAAGCAAGCAAAAAAAAGTCTTGAAAAGAGAGAGTTTTTAAGATATCTAATAATACGCAGGATTGCTCGCATGTGAACAAAAGGAAGAGCATGTTGAAATTGACTAGCTGTGTGTACAGTGTGTGCTATATCAAGTCTAATAATTGAAAGGTAATAGAGTGCTCTAATAAGTTGTTTGTAAGGAGTAGAATCCTTAAGAAGTACTTCATCATCAAGTCACATCTTGGTATTGACAATCTCTGATATATCAATTTTCTTATCATCTATGATTCCAAACCTGAAAACAATGTCAAAGGCAATTTTAGACTAAGACAATAAGTACCCTCTAAGAGAGTAAGCAACTTCAAACAACAACTACGCCTTCATCCCAAAACAATTGGGGTCGGCGATATGAACCAACAAAGAAAATCATTCTGGGTCTTCCACATGAATCATTCTCCTCCAATCATTTCTATCCAATGCCATGTCCTCGGTGAGGTTCAAAGCATTCATATCCTTTTCTATCATCTCTATCCATGTCTTCCTAGGCCTACCCCGACCTCTTTTAACTAATATATTTTCCAATTTCTCCATCCTTCTAACTGGAGCATCATTAGGCCTTCGTCGAATATGTCCAAACCACCGTAAACGATTCTCTCTCATCTTATTTTCAATGGGTACAACGCCTACCTTCTTACGTATCTCCTTGTTCTGAATCTTATCTTTTATTGTATTTCCACACATCCATCTAAGCATACGCATCTCAACTACACTAATTTTTTGAATATTATGTCTCTTGGCAGCCTAACAAATCAGTCATTTCAAAAAAAAAATTGAGAAGTTTTCTAATATTTTCAACTCCCTATTTATCTTTTCCGGTGATAATCATATCGTCCACGTAAAGAAAAAGAATAATAAGAGTTGCACTAGAAGCTTTAACAAACATGGCAGTGTCAGTTAAACAAATTCTAAAGCCAATATCAAGTATAACTTAACTCAACCTATCATACCAAGCCTTTGGTGCTTGTTTAAGACCATAGGGAGCTTTGTCCAGACAAAGAGCTTTAGCCTTAGGGATATTAATATTATGTGATGTCTCCATATAAACCTTTTAAACCAAGGTTTCGTTAAGAAAGACATTTTTTACATCCATTTGAAATATAAGTCAGCTTTTAACAGAGGCTAAGGCTACTAGGGTCCTAACAATGGTCATTCTAACAACTGGAGCAAAGGTTTCTTCGGAATCTAAGCCATATTCTTGGAAATATCCTTTAGCAACTAACCAAGTTTTATATCTTTCAAGAGTTTCATCATTCTTGGTTTTAACCTTATATACCTATCTACAGCTTATGGGTTTCTTTCCTTCTAGAACATCGTGAATGGTCTAAGTACTAGCCTTTTCTAAAGCTTCTAACTCTACTCTCATGGCTTCTACCCACTTAAGATGTTCTTTAGCTTGAGCATAGGTTGAAGGTTCTACATATGAATGAATTAAAGTAATGAACGTCTTATATTTTGAAGAAAAAGAGTCATACGATACGAATTTCGTAGGTGATTTAGAAATCCTAGATGACCTTCTGGTTTGTGCTTCAATTGGTTCAGAATACTTTTCTAGTGCACATGGGTGATTGGGATCCCTACGTCTAGAACATTGTAAATAGTCTTTGTCCCTATGGGATTGCTCTTCATTAATCACATCATCATGACCATTATCAACATCACATATATCAAGACCATTGTCAAGGTCACATTCATAATCACAATTATCATAATTTGACATTAAATCAAATAAAAAGGAATACTCAGTTATTTCTTTACCCTTTTCAAAGTCAAAGAAACTTTTTTTTCTAGAAAGAAAACATTCTTTGAAACATACAACAACAACAACAACTACGCCTTCATCCCAAAACAATTGGGGTCAGCGATATGAACCAAAAAAGAAATTCATTTTGGGTCTTCCACATGAATCCTTTTCCTCCAATCATTTCTATCCAATGCCATGTCCTCGGTGAGGTTCAAAGCATTCATATCTTTTCCTATCATCTCCATCCAAGTATTCCTAGGCCTACCCCGACCTCTTTTAACTAATCTATTTTCCCATTTCTCCAACCTTCTAACTGGAGCATCATTAGGCCTTCGCCGAATATGTCCAAACCACCGTAAACGATTCTCTCGCATCTTATTTTCAATGGGTGCAACACCTACCTTCTTATGTATCTCCTCGTTCCGAATCTTATCTTTCATTGTATTTCCACACATCCATCTAAGCATCCGCATCTCAGCTACACTCATTTTTTGAATATGATGTCTCTTGGCAGCCCAACATTCCGTACCATATAGTAAAGCGGGCCTAATAGTCGTCCTATAAAACTTTCCCTTCAACCACAATGGCATTCTACGATCGCACAGCACTCCAGTTGCACTTTTCCATTTCATCCACCCAACCTTTATCCTATGATTTACATCTTCATCAATTTCTCCATACTTTTGAATGATGGATCCCAAATATTTGAAATAATCATTCACCGGTATTTCTTGCTCACCAAGCTTCACTACACTCCCATCACTACTTTGTTGCTTACTAAACCGACATTCCATATATTGAGTCTTACTCTTACTCAACTTAAAACCTCTAGCTTCCAATGTCTGTCTCCATAATTCTAACTTAGCATTAACCCCAGCTCTAGACCCATCAATCAAAACAATATCATCAGCAAACAACATACACCACGGTACATTTTCTTGAATTGATCTCGTAAGCTCATCCATCACTATCGCAAATAGAAAAGGGCTTAAAGCAGATCCTTGATGTAACCCAACCGTTATCTGAAAATTGGTTGTCACCCCTCCACAAGTGCGGACATTGGTTACTACTCCTTCATACATATCTTTAATTATACTAATGTACTTGAGAGAAACACCTTTCTTCATCATTGTCCACCAGAGAACGTCCCTAGGTACTCTATCGTATGCCTTCTCTAAATCAATAAAAACCATATGCAAATCTTTATTCCTCTCTCTATATCTTTCAATAAGTTGTCTAAGAAGATGTATAGCTTCCATAGTTGATCTTCCAGGCATAAAACCAAATTGATTCTCTGATATCATGACAACCTTCCTCAACCTAGACTCAATCACCCTCTCCCAAAGTTTCATAGTATGACTCATGAGTTTTATACCACGATAGTTTGTGCAATCTTGTATATCACCCTTATTCTTATATAAAGGCACCAAAGTACTCTTCCTCCACTCATTAGGCATCTTATTTGTTCGCCAAATCAAGTTAAAAAGATTTGTCAACCATTCTAAACCTTTCTCTCCCAAGCATTTCCAAGCCTTGATAGGTATACCATCTGGGCCAACTGCCCTTCTTGATTTCATTTTCTTCAAAGCTTCTGCAATTTCTTTCTTTTGAATCTTGCGCATGAAGTCACGATTTATCTCATGAAAAGGAATGGAGAAGTCTCCAAGATCTTGAGCATGACTATCATTAAATAGCTTATCAAAATAATCTTTTCATCTCTCCTTAATCTCCTCATCTTTGACTAAAACCCTTTGCGTTTCATCTTTGATACATCTAACCATACCCAAATCCCTCGATTTCCTATCTCTCATCTTTGCAAGCCTATAAATATCCTTCTCGCCTTCTTTGGTATCCAACTTGTCATAAACCTCCTTATATACCTTAGCCCTCGCGTTTCGAACTACTTTTTTAGCTTCCTTCTTTGCTATCATATACTTCTCCAAATTCTCATTATCACGACTCTTACTTAGATTTCTATAACACTCTCTTTTAACCTTAATAGCTAATTTGACATCCTCGTTCCACCATGATGTATCCTTACCTAGTGGTGCACCGCCTTTAGACTCACCCAATACCTCCTTAGCCACTTTTCTCATGCCACCCGTTATCTTATTCCACATTGATTCTGAATCCTCCTCGAGACACCAATCAACTTCCTTAACTACCTGAAACCACCACGGGAACCCCATCAGTAGCGAGTCGGATCAGGCTCTCAATTTCGGTATGGTTCATGCTACATCCTAACCATGATGGTTATTAACCATCCATAGTCCTCTAAAGTCTCAACCCAGTGTGAGTGTAACCCTAAGTCATAACTAAGTTCAACACATTGAACCATATTCTCAAAACTTGTAATTCACTCATTCTCTCGCGAGTGATGTCGTAAATTGATCAGATCTCACTCTTTAATCTCATGATGACTTTAGGACTCACACAATCTCTCACTAAGCACGCAATGATGTAGTGTCTCTATATTATTAAACCACTGGTAGCCCACTCTCCATGGTGGTTACACTCTAGCCGCAAACCAGGTAGCCCTTGACACAGGTTGTCACTTTCGGGATTTAAGGAATTATGCATATTGATCATATATTTATTCACACACCATGAATAGAATAAATGAGACTTCAATCTAACACAATCTCATCACAATGCATGTTATTAATAATCACACAGACATGTTATCACAAAAATAATATCTTTCTAACATGCATGACATACCGCAACTAACATGTATATAAAATCAACTCATAATGTCAAGCATGAAAATTTTATACATGTCATGGTCTCACTCAAAAATTATCATGATAATCATATTCACTTATAACATTACAATAGCATTCCTCAAATGTGAATATTGTCCTGTAGTTGAAATCGAGTCTCAATGTGATCTGACAGTATAATCTTATCATTACATAAGCATACTCGCATTAATGTACAAAACCTATTACAGAATTACCAAAATACTCATCTTGAATTAGATCTCAGGTACCCAAAAGAGTATTTTGGTTATTTTAGATTTATGCATAATTCAATACTAACTCACCACCCGATCTAGATCCATTTATGATCTGGATCCAATACTGTCTAACTAGATTCGGATTCATTACTTATCTGAATTCAGAACAGTCTGACTGAATCTAAAATAGTTTGATTGGATTTAGAACAATCTGACTGGATCCAGATAGTTTAATTAGATTTAGACTCAGTTCTCATATGGGTCCAAGACTGATCAAATCAGATCCAGAATAATTAGTCTAGATTCAGATTTGGTCTAATCCCGATCAAACTGGATCCGAACAAGAACCGAGACCTAGTCATATCAAACCGATTCAGTTTGACTCGGGTTGATCCAAACCAGTTCGGTTCAGACCGGTTCTGTTTGAACCGACTCCACTTGAACCGGTTCAGTCTGAACCGGTTCAACCAACACATTTTTTTAACTAAGTCTGTCTCGGTCTGGGTGCGGCCCAGACTTTTTTAGCTGGCTTGGTCTGGGCGCGACCCACCGATTGGGTCTTAAAAACGCAGCAGCAAAAACGGAAAGGGGCAAAGCCCCTTCCATCTGCAGAGGGGGTCGACCTCTGAGCCGACCCTCTCCCTCGGCTCTATGCGGTAGAGGGATCGGCCGCTGCCAGCCCTCAACCTGCCAAAGACGAAGAAGATGAAAATAAGGAGGAGGAGGGCGATTACCTTGCCATTGCCGGTAAGCCCTCTGTCCCCTCCCCCAACCCGACGTGGGGGGTGAGGTTTATCCTCGTCCCCTGTTTTTTTTAACGGGGAACTGACTTTTCCTTATTATATATTTTTTTTAACGGTATTATCCCCTCTGACGAACCCGTCGGAGGGGGTTTTTACAAGGAGAACCAAACCTCCCAAGATGGATCGGCAAGATACCAAACCTTCAAAACCTGGACATTCGAGACACCCCAATCGAAGGCTTACCAAAAGGGATATCAGAAATGAAAAAATCTGCGCCATTTATGCATGTCTAAAGGTGGTATTGAGGGGAAGCAAGTGCCTTTTGGGGTGAGCAATTTCAGATGCCTACAAACGCGCTAACCGGCATAAAGGGTAATCTGGCAACTTAACAGAGCTCAGAAGATTTGAGATATCTCATTTTAAGAGCAAACACATGGAAGAGCTCTGCCCTTCCGTGCGAAAGATGAGAAATCCCATGTTGCGTTTAAGGATCGATTCTTTTGAAGTGCTCCGGTTGGATTCGTTGGTTCTCGGCTCCTCCTCCTCTCCTAAGAACCATAAAATTGGTTGGTGAATTGAAAGAGATACCGCCTGGGCTTGAATCTCTCTGTAATCTTTCAATATTATGTTTATAGCTGGTTATGAATTACAAGAGGACCCGTTTCCACGCCTTCAATCGTTGCCAAATTTGAGAAGGCTCGACATTTATGGTAGTTTCTTGTGTATATGAGTTTCATTCTGACGCCAATGGGTTTCCTAAGCTGGAGCAGTTGGCATTCAGATTTGGAAAAATTACAGAGCCTCATACTGACAGAAGGTGACATGCCCTGCCTCAAGAGGTTACTTATCAGAAAGTATAAAAAGTCTGCGGCAGGTGCCTCGTGGGGTTCAGTACCTCACCAACATGCAAGAGCTGCACCCGTCACTCATCCGAGAAAAGAAGACAAGTGCAATGTGATTGCACACTTTTAGTATGGGCTGCACGCACCAGATAACCCTTCATCTTGGAGATGGCGGAGAGAGGATCGGGTGCAATATGATTGCACAAAAATTGTGCATTAAGCATCCGATCGCCATCCATCAGGTCTTGGGCCCCACACCTGATAGGCTCTGTCCTCAAGATGGAGGGTGATCAGGTGCTTAATGCATAAATATTTGTGCGATCAGGTGAATATTTGTGCAATCATATTGCACCTGATCTTTTCATGAGATAGCCCCCCATTAGTTGTGGGGCCCAAGAAATGATGGAGGGCGATCAGGTGCAGCGGCACACTAAAAGTGTGCACTCACATTGCACCTGATCTTCCCTCCTAATCCGAAGGTTGAGGAAGGACAACATGGAGATTACCTCCTTGTTAAGCACATCCCCAAGATCTCTTATTATCCTTCCAAGGTTGGGGAGTAACGCTACCCTCGTGGGGGATTTGCAATGATGAAAGCGCTCCTCATTACACATTTTGAGAGAACAACACTTTCATTCAACTCTTTTGTCAAGCACATCCCCAAGATCTCGTTAATTTTATGCTTCCCACGGTGGAGATTTGCATGTTCAAATGCTACCCCACCAAGGAGATTTAGTCTGCAATGATGAAACCAATACTGTTTTATAGACTGACTATGAATATGGGATTGTCTAGTTTGTGGGGAACTGCAGAGGGTGGAGACCTTCTGAAGGTAATCAGCCTCTCCTTGCACCTACCTCTTTTAGTTGCCCTCCTTTAATTATTTGTATGCCTTTTGATCTTTCGATGTTTCATGGAGCCTTCATTAATCCTGGAATCTCCTAAATCGCCATTCTTAATGGCTCCTTAAGTCGTCCAAAAATTTCCCCATTTTGGTAGGTCATTTTTCAGACAGGCTGCAGTCGACCCAGAAACCTCTTTGATAGTCATGCCCGGGGTCCGAGTGAAAAATGAGATGAGAGTGCAGCCAAATGTAGAATAATGTGATTCATTTCAAGTAAATTCTTTAAGAACTATATTTCTCGATCCAGTAAATCAAGGTACTCTTCTAATTGTTATTTCCACACCCTTGACATCGTAGTACTTGGAGTTGAGATCAATGGAGCAGTTAAGTGACATAGCTAAGTGCCATAGCCAATCACATGACAGCATTGCATTGGACCCATAGTTACAGAGTGCAGGCCCCCACATGAAATGCTGTCATGTGATTGGCCATGGCTCTTAGCCGCTCCCTGGATCCCTGCTCGTAGTACTTGTGCTCCACATCCTTGACATCATAGTACTTTCACTCCGAACGCTTTGTTCTTCAACTTGAGCTTCCAGCTGACACATCAGTTGTTTACGTAATTACTTCATAAATAGGCACTGGTTTTGAACGTATAGGTAGAGAGAGTGATATCCAAGGTGTTTGCCAAGGATTTGCTTCCTCTGTTAGATATTCATCAAAACTGAGATCCTATCAGCCATTTTTTTTTTTTTTGAAAGGCAAGACCCCCACCAGTTACTATTCAACGTACCACTGGGTTTTGAACCTGCAACCTTACACCACAAGGAGACTTGCACTGACAGCTCCTACCAACCACGTGGTCCTATCAGCCATTTTCAGTTAGAAGGCTTTTCATTTACTTTTTCCCGATCAGTAACAAAAACCTAACCGTGAAGAAATCCTCGGACCAGAAAGCCTTGGATTTGAAACGTCAAATTTTGAGCCTTTTGAGGATCTCAAAACCTGATTGTTTTTATATTCAAATCCGCTAAAAGCGTGCAGGCGCCTAGAATTGTACCCCTGAATTATGCAGTGCGTTTTAGAAAAACCATGAGGGAGAAGAACGAGAGAGACACACCACCTGTTTCAACATCAATCACATCTAAATAACCTTCAGTCATGGTTTAAATTAATCCAAAACAAGCATTTAGGCTATGTTTGGGAACATGGAAACCACAATCTTGGTATTGTGTTGTGGTTTCCACTGTAGCCTTTGGATGTTTGGGAGCCCTAGTGTTGCCAAAACCATGCATTGGGGCTGGAGTTGGCAACACAACTCCATCCCCAACACAAGAAGACGACTCCCTCATGGAGAGGTAGTCGTTGGCAACACAAGGAGCGGAAGCAGCTTCAATGCCACACCGACGCATCTTGGGTGATTTTGGCACCCAGGTTCTTCTTTCTCCTCTCTTCCTCCTTAATTGATCGGTTCTTCTTCTTTCTCCTCTCTTCCTCTTCCTCTTCTTCCTCTTCTTCTTCTTGGCTTGCAAATGACCATGTCCTCTTTCATCTATTTGGGCCTACAAGAATGGTATTGGGGGGATTGATTGATAGGGCTGCTGATGATGCAGTGGTGGAAGGAGAAGCAGAAGTTGTTGGAGAGTGAGTGAAAGGGATTCGAGGTCATCTTCTTCTGTTTCATTTTTTTTCCCATGCATTTGTTAGAAAAAACGTTTTTTTAGGGAATATATTTTTTATTGAAAATCCTTTTTAATGGAAGCAGCATTTTATCTCTTTTTCTTTTTCAGTTTTCAGAAAATTATGCAACTCTTGAAATTGATACACATTTGTAAGGCATCATTTTTATCTTTTTCATCTATTTGATCCCATCTTTTTCACTTTTTTTTTAAAATTTTTTGGTTTGATACGAATGCTGTGCACAATCCTTTTTAGGGGTGGACTTGCATGAAATTGGAAAAATTGTTGTTTTTTTCTAGCAGACAAACACATAAAAATTGAATTTTCAAAATCAATACATGGAAACGTCGTGACATGAAAGTTGTTTGGGAGCCAACATCAATTCATGGAAATGTCAAAACCACTTGAAATCCACAATGAGGTCCCAGACATCTTGTGGAATTGGAAATACCATGAATCCCAACTCCTTGTTTTGGCAACACATGGAAACCTTGTTTCCGTCCCAACACAAGGCTCCCAATCATAGACTTAGAGCTATAAAAAAAGAATTGCCTAGTAATACCACAAAAAACAAGCAAGAGGATGGAAATAAAGCACCGTGTATTTTGATTCCTGAGATTAAATTCAGAAAGCAAAGAGGGCATTGCCTAGAACTCCAATTGTAAAATTGAATCAGCATTTAGCTTGTTTGATGTGTTGGTACTTTTACAAAATTTACACCAGGGAATACAATGTGTAACATGTATTACACCATAATAGAAACAATTTTCTGCTGCAATTGTATTGCTACTTGAAAGGACTAGCTATTCGTAGAAAGAGTTCAAGTAATCCTTTATCAGTCCAAAGATGGAGCTCCCATAGGGGACTCCTTCTAATCCTTCAATTATGATCCCATCCATTCGAGCTTGAACTCCTTCATACGATGACAAGTCCTGCCACAGTTCCTTCACAGACCTGTCTACTCCTACAAGAGCAGCTCCAATGCTACTAAGGATCTCAGGCAAAGAAGTTGAGATTTTTGATACCTCAACTAGTTTAACCTAGATTTGAACATAAACAATGATCACATAAGATGATACATACGTTTAACTTCATTTGCAAAAAGAAAAAAAGAAAGGTAACAATTTATGGAGCTGTAAATCCTTTTTTTTTCTTTTTGTTTCTCTAGGCAGAGCAACCATGTTGGTCTCAGGATTGACTAGCAAAGGAAGCATGGTCAAGTTAATTATATGATAAAAAAAAGGAGGCGCAATCTCCTGTGAATGCAGGTCCTTCGGAGCTAGAGCACCATCATAATGCAGATTCAAATTATTCATGGATCCTCACATTCATGTGGATCATGCCCTTTGTATGATATTTGTGATACCAATGTTGTCTCAGTTCCAAACCTGAATGGATTTTCAAAAAATTGAGAACCAGTCGATTCAAGAACCGAATCAGGATGAATTGCTCAATTTAATTTTTTTAATTCAAAAAGTCAGAGAGAATTTGAAAATACAAAAAGATAAAAAAAAATTGACCTGATTTGACCCTGAAGTGAATCAATTTAGATCCGATTCGAGTTGAGTTAGCTGATTCAGGCTGATTCGATTTAATTCTGACGACATTGTGTAACACTATTATTGCATAAAGAAATAGAATAAGGAAGCATACCTCTCTATCAGGCGGTATATTGGCTTTCACTTTTGCAATGGCAACAGCTCGGGAAATCCCACCAACGGCATCAACTAAACCTCGAGAAGCAGCATCTCTACCAGTCCAAACTCTTCCTTGAGCAACTTCCTCCATTTGATCTACCTACAGATATGACTTGTAATTTTTAAGGATAATTGAATAAAGCATCCAGTATCTCCAAAATCATAAAGAAAATTTCCAACATACACTCATGGATCGAGAGAAAGCTGCTTTGTCTCTAAATAACTGGTATGCTCTCTGTGCAGATCTAGCAAAGAGCTCAGCCTCATCTGGCCTGCAAGCATACAACACCTAATCATGCACAAGGAAAAAGAAAAGACCAGATGAGCAGTTGGTCTTCATACATTCTTTTAGATACACAAACTTGAACAATTAAATAAGGTATGAAAAAATCTGCATGTAAACATCACTATTTTTATACAACAGTTATGCATTACATTATCCTGCTCGCTGAAACGAAAACATATTGAAGAATAATTGCAGTGGACAATTCTATTCCTTCAAATTCGATAAATGTAAGAAAACCCTTGACGACCAGTGCCACTGTTTGTATTCCTTTCATGACTCATTTCAGACAGAACCCAAAATTTGCTAGAAGGCAACAATTTAGAAATCCAGTATTAGCCACCTTCTAACACCAGAAATTCATAAACAATGGAAAAACTTCTTTGGAAATAATATGCATAGTGCTCTGGAAATTTGGAAATTCTGGAGTTTGAAGGACATCCATAAGTGTAAAATCATCATACAACTTCATCATCTAGGAACCATGATGATGTTGTATGGTGATTTTATACTTATGAACAAAGTGATTTTGATGTTCTTCAAACTCCAGAGTTTTCCAATTTCCAGGGTACTATGCATATTATGTCCAAAGCATCTGTTCCATTGCTTATGAATTTCTGGTGTTACAAGGTGGCTAATACTGGCATTTTTAATTGTTTCCATCTAGCAAATTTTAGGTTCTGTCTGAAATGAGAGATCAAGGAAATCTGCATCTTTTCCAGCACTCTGAAACAACTTTTGTCTTGCATAATACAGGGGCAAATAAAAATATGATTTTGTTTCACTGTTCAGGTTCCATTACTTGGATAAATAGCGGGACAGAAGCTTCAAGCATCAATTTCTGTAAATTGTGACTGGTGATTTTTTTTTTTCACTAATACAGTTAGCAATTTCAATTACAAAAGTGGGAAACCACATTCCACCACATCCCTGCAGAACCATGGCTCCTCCCATGGTTCTCCAATTTCCTAGTTCTGCAATAAATTCAAAAACACCCTAAATTAAATTCTAATAGGTTGAAGAACAAAAGGAATGTTAAATTGAAGGATAGATAAGATCAAAGCATCAAGCGTGTTTAGTGACAGTTCAAACAAATTAAAAAGATGAAATATTACAAATAAACAGGGTAGTCTCACCTGAAAGGCCTTTGTTCAACATTCAGCTCAGCAAATCTTCCTCTTGATATAATTTCCTTGTTGAAGCCAATCCTTTCATATAGGTTGCCCAGATTCAATTTTCCTGCAACAAGGAAAACTACATGAGCATCCATACAAAGATTAGGTGGCTCATGGTTATACGCAAAAAGGTAAATCCTAATGGATAAGATTTGCTAAGGATCTCTACTATAAACTTTCCAGTAAAAGATCAGCAGGGCACAGCAAAAATTAACATTGACTTAACCCAAAAATTTTCTCAGTTCCATGGCATAGGGTGGCCTTGGTTAGTCTCTTCTTGTTGGATAGGATTGGATAGCATTTTTTCCACTAAGGCAAATTCACAAATAGATGAAGCAGATAAAGGATTCATTCTCGAAAAGCTCTAGGGAGAATGACAGAGAAAGGATAAAGAGGCAAAAAGAGGGACTTGTTTTTGAAGAAAGGTACAGCCACTAAGGAATCCATCCCATTCCCCTTCAATCAGAAGTTCATTGATGGAGTCTTCCATTGGGGCAGGGATGCAATCAATTACAGATGTAGGAGGATAGAGGCCACCTAAGGCAGAGATTCTTGGTCCACTGCAAGGAAACCAATAGCAAATAAGTTGAGCCCTCCTTTTAAATGGCCAATAAGAAGGACTATCATCTACATGGAATTAGATCCCGATTTCTTCATTCACTGCTAACGTCAGCCTTAACTGCTGCTGCCACAGCCCTCACTTCTGTTAGTGTCATACTTATTATTGCTGAGTTCATTTTTACTTGTTCAGCATTATTCTCTGCTTTATGATGGATGTGCCCTTTTCTTTCCCCGCTAGATTTCCTTAAGTCTGTGTCAAACGGTGCCCATTGAATTTCAATATTAAGGAACTATAGTTTCCAACACTGGATATGTGATACTGTCCAATCATGTTGCTGGGACACCTCCACCATTTTAATTTTTTTCATGGAATCAAAGAATACATAGCATCCATCACACAGAATATTCAGGCTAGAATGCCCTGTAATGATGAAAGAAATTCCCAGGTACAAGAAAAAAATTTAGCTTGCCACTTCACTATTCTTTTATATGAAAGAGTGAGTAAATTGCTATTTCTTTTCTTTACTTTTTGGTGATTCAACAAATTTACTTCACCTACAAGCAGGTTCAACGAGGAAAACAAGCTATGTTTATCCATAAATACCTTCTCACGTTACCAACCAAAATTAATCACATTCAGAAAATATGACCTGGAACACGGATAATAAATGTGCGTTATTGGATAGTCATGCATGACAAGAGTTAAAAGATATGGCATGTTAGATATGGCTTCTATCTAGTACGCTTTTGGAACTTTATAAATGATATCTTGTTGTGGAATATAGAACAAGTTTAAGGATGATTGGGCTAGCTAACTAAGACATAAATATTAGACATGATTACTAGCACACTTTTCAAATCACTGCAGATGCTTTGTTTTGAGATATAGAAAGAGAAGTTACAAGCTTTACCTGTAACTACTCCAATTGAGCCTGTCAAGGTAAGATTCTCAGCAACAATAACTCCTGCCGCCATTGCCATATAGTATCCTCCGCTTGCAGCCACATCAGACATAGAGGCAATAACAGGTACAGATTCAGCCAAGAGCCTAATCTCCCTCCACATTCTAAGGCAAGAAGAGATTAATGTCTTAGGCATTTTAGAACTATGCATCTAAAACACACAAAAAAATCACATTTTAATTCACAATTAGCACAAAATTTAAATTATATTTTAACTGGTCTACAAAGAAACTTATTTTTCATACCTAACTATGCTCCACATTCTGCCACTCCCACAGAAACTTTATCTTTTAAAATCATACTCATTAACAGAAATTATGAAGTTTAACTTAGTTCATCTGAAAGTAAATGAAGAAACTAAATGAACATATTTAACTTTCACTTATCGCAGTTCAAAATTAAAAAAATGAACATTCCTCTTGTATTTCTCAAATTGAATTTTCTTTCTTAATAATACTTAACACAGATGATGATGACAACAATAGCTCTCATGATAATTAATAAGTTGAAGCAAATTATGAAGTTTTGTGTATAAACAATTTTTTCTTTGAGGATGTACTTTTGCTCATCATGATTCTTAGGCATATGACTGCATTAAATATCATGATAGAAGCAAAACTAATGACCAATCAGCTCAAAGAGGATTTTTCGAGTTATATAGTGGTCACAACACTTCCTAGAACAGAGAAAGGATAGTATATTCTCACATTTTGTGAGATATAGTGCATAGGATTCACATGTATGCAGTGAAAAGTGCACCTAACAACATAGATGTTGGCCCAATTCCAGCCACCACCTAGGTGTTCAGCATGCAATTAGGTCGGGGTGATTAAAATGAAAATATTACATTTGCAGGTTCTTTTCCTTTGGTTCCATATTCCAGGGTGTCAAGGAGGGTGGATTGGCGGCAGTCCTATGATTATGCCTTTTGCAAGAAGTGGCCATACCAGGACTTGAACTTGTGATCTCTTGCAGTCCGAGCACTTCACCATTGCACCAAGCAATGAACCCCAAACTTTTATACTTGTAATGTTAAACCTTATGTCCAAGCCCAACATGATAATTTATCATGTCCAGCTTCGCTCGAGTTTTATCGGGCTCCCTTCTCACATTATGGCCAGAGCTCCACCTGTGGTAGGCCGGGTACCCAAAAACCCGTCAGGTACCCGACCAGAGTTACCGGAAGCGCCTAGGCAAAAGGGGAAGTGCGCTTCCCCGAAGCGCGCTTCGAAAGCGTGAAACGTCGCGCTTCCGAAGCATGAGGGGAAGCGCGCTTCCCCCACGCTTCCCCCTCGCTTCCCCATTTTTTCATTTTTTCGCTTCCCCCTCGCTTCCGGTTCGCTTCCTAGGTCGCTTCCGAGACGGTTCGGAATTTTCTTCTAAGTGGTCCCACGCTTCCACGCTTCCTAAATTTTTGAAAGTGCCTCGCTTCCCGTATCGCTTCCCGCTTCCTCGACTGGTAACTCTGTACCCGACCGTGTTCTCACCCCTAGGTGTGTGTTTACTTTTGTATCATATGTTTGTTTGTTTGTGTTTATTTTGCTTATATCTTTTAACTAAACTTATTTATGTGATATTGTTGTGTGTATATTGTATTTACCTAAGTATACTAAAATAAAATTATAGGTCTTTCATTTGTAATTATTTTCTTTTTTGTGAGATAATGTATACCCATTAGGATAGAAGTATATGTGATTATTTTTGTATTTCTTTTAATTGTATTTTTTGCATTTTATTTTCTATTTATTTGTGGCAGGTCCAACTAGTTGTTGGACCAGTCAATGGCCCTTATTAGCCATTGGAATGACCTAATGGCTAGTCAAACTAGCTGTTAGACCTTCGTAAACACTAGTATTTTGGATTCCCTTTAAAAAAATAAACAATTGTTTAAAGTTTTAAAATTTTCAGTCCTTTTCTAGGATTTTATATTTTTATTAAAAATGAGAAATATAACCCTCTTCAAAAACGAGAGTTCCCAGGTGTGGCCTGTGTCCATATCCTCCTTACTGCTTTTAACTGCACAGCTGGATACTTGTATCATAAGGATGAATTTTCTCTTCAATAGTTGCTAAACCAGAGCTCCTCGGATATATAATTCTATTCTATTCCAAACAACACAGCATAAGATGAACAACCGCCAAGAAATATCCGCAAGAAGAAGTGCGTAAATCACAAAGCGACAAAACAAATACAGGAAACTTTTATTTTATGGCATTTTAGAGGTTTCTCAAAAATAAAAATAATCTATACAAAATATCACAATAAGTTGAAAAATTTTGAAAAAAAAAAGAGCCACATTGTTATCACAAAATGTTGATATTGAAATGAAGTGCTAAGGAAGGGATGTGATATCTCCACGAGCCACGCAAAAGCATACACACATAACAAAGTAGCCACTAATGGGCAAAAATACAATAAACCACAAAAGTGGTAAACACACAAAGTGAGAAGAAAAATATACTTCACTCAAGAATGGCTTCAAAGAAGCTTAGATTACAAGGGGGAAAAGCCCCTTTATTTATAGGCAAAAGGAGCCATTGGAAGGGCTCCATATGGGACGTTGGAGCCCTTCTAACGGTCATAAATATGACCGTTGGAAAACGTCCCATATAGTGGGCCCTTTCAATAAGAAAAAAAAAGAAAAGAAAGGAAAAGGAAGAAAAAAGAAAAATAAAAAGAAAGGGAAAAATACATAGGTGCGTGAATGAGCAAAAAGACAGATTTACCCCTAGTGGGTATTACAAAGGATATATATATATATATATGTGTGTGTGTGTGTGTGTGTAATGAATCAATGATCTATATATATATAAGGTACATAATTTAACACCCCCCTCAAACACACGGTGAGATCACCGAGAGTTTGCTAAGGAGGAAGTAAAATCGAGGCGATGGCAGAGCTTTGGTGAAGAAGTCCGCTAGCTGGTACTCAGTGGGAACATATGGAAGTTGAATGGTACCCCGTAAGAATCATCACGAACATAATGGCAGTCCATCTCTATGTGCTTTGTTCGTTCATAGAAGGTTTGATTGCTGGCAATGTAGATAACACTCTTGTTGTCGCAACACAGCTTCAAGGAGTAGAGAATGAAATGCCCATGTCTTTAAGCAAGCTTCTTAACCAAATAATTTGAGTGGTGGTTGTAATCATCACCCGATATTCTGCCGCTGTAGAAGAAAGAGATACTTTATGTTGCTTCTTACATCCCCACGATATGAGTGACTCTCCAAGAAATATATTATAACTTGTTATGAAAATACGATCATTGGGGCTGCCCTCCCAATCAGAGTCAGTATAAGCAAGTAAATTAAGAGATGAGGAGGAGGTAATCTTGAAAATCTTTTGACATGTATTCACCTCCGAAATCGGATCTAAATATAGCTATGTTATTTTGAAATTGGTTTTGAATAAGAGTATGAAATTCTTTAAAATTAGAGAAGACATCGGATTTATTTTTAATAGTATACACCCATGTGTATCTAGTAAAGTCATCAATAAAGACAACATAGTAAGAATAACCTCCCTTGGACATAACGGGTGCTGGTCCCCATACATCGGAATGCACAAGTTCGAAAGGTCTTTTTGACATAAAACTACTATGTGAATACGGAAGCGAATGAATTTTTTCAAGTATACAATCATTGCAAGTAAATGTATTTGTATTACAAAAAATACAACTTGGAGATACTAGGATGTCCAAGCCTCTTGTGCCAAGTCTCAATATCTTTAGATTGAACATGATTACAAAAAGATTTGAATGGCAACGACAAAAAATCTATATAGTATAGGTCTCCTCTTCTATGGCCTTGCTCAATCCGCTTTCCGGATCAGAGATCTTGCACATAGCAATGGGTTGGTGAAAAAGAGACACTACATTCAAAATCGGTGATTTGGGAGACAGCAAAAAAGGTTTAAACTAAGTTTTGAAATAATTCTTATTTTTGGAACAAAAAAATCTTTATTTTGGCCATAAACTTTTTCAAGGTTTCCAATTTCTTCAACATCTAAAGATGTTTCGTCGGTCGTGGAAACATATGATTTAAAAGAATTAAGACTTGGTTTTGATAAAAGTGATGTATTTGGAGTCATATGAAAAGAGGCACTCGAGTCAAGAATCCAGGAAGTCATACCTAGAATGGAGGAAATGGCGGTACCGGAAGTGGAAGGTGTAGAGGAGTTTATTCTTATGAATTGTTGGAGAGTTTCGGTAAGATGTGCAATGGAATCCTTAATGTCTCTATCTTTCTTTGAATCTTTATTTGAGATTAGAGAAGTCTCTCCAACGGAAGCCACTTTCTTATTGAGCTTGGGGCAATCCAGTCGAATATGGCCCAATTCATCACAATGATGACAAATAATCTTTCTTCCTCCACCATTATTTTTCCAAAAATGAGGTGGTTTATATGGTCTAACATTGTTACCGAGTCTAGATACGGCATGAACTTCATCACCATCCTTTTCAAGGCCAAACGAGCCTCCTCTTGACATAAGTCGGCTAAAATATCACTAAGGGGAGTGGAAGCCCTATAGAGGAGGGATCCTCTTAGTTGCTCAAATTCGGGACGAAGCCCATGAATAAATTGGAAAAATCTTTCTTTTTTCATTTGCTCATGCCTCATGGCAATAGCACTTCCCATTGAGGTTCAAGAAGGATGAGTTCATCCCATAAAGAGGATAGAGCACTATAATAGGTCCCTAATACTCATATCATCTTGCTTTGTTTCTCTAACTTTTTCTTGCAAAAAGAAGTGTCTAGCAAGATCATGTTGCGTGTACATCCCTTTCATAAAAACCCAAGCTTCATTGGCTTTCTTGAATTTGGCAAGATTGACACAAATTTTTAGCTCAACATTATTCATGAACCATGCTAATATTTTAGCATGCTCACTTTCCCAATCTTCCATTTTTGAGGAAAATTCAAGAATGGCCTTTTCTTTTTCTTCTTCATTTAAGGCTCTCTTCTCGTTGCCTTCAAATTTAGTGAGTTTTAATTGTGGTTCCGAAATGGTTCCACACACATAACCCCCAAAGTTTTTTTACCTTTGAGATTATTTTCCATGGCGGCCACCCACATACGATAATTAGTCCCATTTATTTTAAATGAGAGATCAATTTTTGAATCCTTGTCGGCCATCCTTAGAATAGAAAAGTTGAGAGCAAAAGAGAGGAGAGATATTACTTGTCAAAAAGGAATCCAATGAAGCTTTCACAACCAAAGCTCTGATACCATGACATGAAGTGCTAAGGAAAGGATGTGATATCTCCACGAGCCACGCAAAAGCATACACACATAACAAAGTTGCCACTAATGGGCAAAAATACAATAAACCACAAAAGTGGTAAACACACACTAAGTGCGAAAAAAATATATATTTAACTCAAAAATGGCTTCAAAGAAGCTTAGATTACAAGGGGGAAAAGCCCCTTTATTTATAGACAAAAGGAGCCATTGGAAGAGCTTCATATGGGACGTTGGAAGCTCCAACATCCCATATGGTGGGCCTTTCAATAAGAAAAGAAAAGAAAGAAAAAGAAAAGGAAGGAAAAAATACATAGGTGTGTGAATGAGAAAAAAGACAGATATACCCCTAGTGGGTATTACAAAGGAAATATATATTTATATATATATATAGATAGATAGACACATAAACATATATATGTAATATATATATATATATGGATATGTGTCATGATCTATATATATATAGATATATATATAAGGTACATAATTTAACCTATATGTCTTATTTGGATTTGAAAAATCCCTGAGTTTTCTAGAGAAAAAACATCCGTTTTCAAAATTTCCAACAAAATTATCCCTCATATCAGGTCAAGTCAATACTTTTGACCACAATACAAATTACATAAATGGGAAAAAAAGGTTTGTATTTCATTTTCCTTTGGCATTCCCTAGCCTACTTCTATAATCATGAAGCACTAAATAAGCACATCTAAGGTAATAGACTCTGGTGGCATGCCATGCCTGGGTATAGTCTGAAAGAAATATTTAGCAGCCTGCGTATTAGAAAAAGGAAGTGAAAAGCACAAATTAACACAAAAAGATAAATAACTGCCTTCACCATGTATTGATCATAACAAGATAATGGTATGCATAGGACTTCCAATTTTTGTTAAAAAGTATTGATTCATATATATAGTCATATATGAGTGTATAATGTATATGTATATATTATATATATTTTTAACTGTTTTATTATTGTAATAGGTTTTTCCCATGTAGGGGCATTTTGATCATTTTACACATGTAATAAGTACTGCTCATTAGGGGCAGACCTATCTTTATTTATTTTTTCCCTTTTTGTGTCCTTGTTATTTATCACAAGGATTTTTTGGTCATTGGCTATATAGTCGTTGGGATCTCCCCAACGGCTATATTTATAGCCGTTGGGATATGGTGACCCATGTAGACTATATAAAGGGGTAAAACCCCCCATTTGTTACTAATGCTATCCTAAGCATTCTATCTCAATAAAGATTATTATTTGTTATATTTTGTGTGTTCTTTTGTGTATGCTCTTTGATGCCTCTTATGATCTCATGTATTTGCCATTGATTGGCTTGTGTATTGTCCCTCCGTGGACTTGTGCTTATGCACATTTAGGCTCTTTGTAGTCACTTTATGCACTTAGGTGATTTTGTATTGCCTTCGACATTTGTATTGTCCCTTGTAGGACTTGTTCTTGTGTTTTATGCAGATTATGGTTTGCTTTCTGCTTGATTTCATGACGTGGTGTTAGAGTCAAGAAAATTTTCTTGGCATTTTGCCTCTTTGGTCTGAGTTCATGCTTCGTGAAGGAATCATGATTGATGTATAACTTGTATTAAGGGAGATCTTGACCTGGTATGTATCTTAAGTATTTATATATGTGATTATTTTTACTTGAGTTGTCTATCTCATGCATTACGTATGAGAAAACACTCATTTTTTTTCTTATCTTTGAAAACTTATTTGTTATTTTTTAAAGCTAAACCTTTAGATTTTTTCAAATTTACTGTTGGATTTATTTTTAAAAATCTTTATTAAATGTTTTATAAGGTTTATAATATTTATTTGATTTTGTGAAATGATATTTATACACTGCCGGTCCCAAGCCCGGATAAAGGAGGAGGGTTGCGGTAGGCCTGTGACAGCCAGCATAAAAACTTTGTCATATCCTATGAAAATGAACCAATATGAGAATTTCGTTGGGGCGTTCCCTACTGAGCGACACGCTGTACTCTCTAAGCCCGGAGGCAGTGATAAATGGGCAAGGGTTGCTAGGTCGTCGCCCAGAAGCGACGCATCACACCGGCGCCCGGGTGTGGTGTCAAATAGGCAAGGGTTCCCTCACTTTGTTGGACGGGTGGGGGTAAAGAAGTTAGTCCAAGACCATAAAATTAGGTTAGCCACTTGGAACATAGGGTCTTTAACGGGTAAGTTGGTAGAGTTAGTAGATGTTATGTGTAGGAGAAAGATTGATATTTTATGTCTTCAAGAGACCAAATGGGTAGGTGAGAAAGCTAAAGTGATAGAACCTTGGGGATATAAGATTTGGTATACAGGAACAAATAGGAATAGGAATGAAGTAGGGATTGTTATGAGTCGTCAGTTTATAGATAATGTAGTTGAGGTCCGTAGGAAGGGTGATAGAATTTTACTTATTAAATTAGTATTAGGTACGTATATTATTAATATTATTAGTGTTTATGCACCTCAAGTAGGTTTAGATGATTCCATTAAGCATCAATTTTGGGAAGATTTAGATGGAGTAGTACAAGGGATATCTTATGGAGAAAAGTTTTTCATCGACGGTGACCTTAATGGACATGTAGGCATTAGTAGGGATGGATTTGAGAGTATCCATGGAGGCTATGGTATAGGAGAAAGAAATGAAAGTGGAGAAAGGATTTTAGATTTTTGTTTGTCCTATGATATGATCTTAGCAAACACTTGGTTTAGGAAGAGGGAGTCTCACCTAGTAACATTTAAAAGTGCGGTTAATACGAGTCAGATAGATTTTTTCCTACTTAGAAAGAGAGATAGGGGTTGTTGCATCGATTGTAAGGTTATAGCGGGAGAAAGTGTAGCTACACAACATAGAGTCTTAATTTTAGATCTTAGAATTAGACAATGCCGCAAAAGGGATAGACATAGGATAGATCCTAGAATTAAGTGGTGGTCACTGAAAGGAGCTAAACAAGGAATGTTTGTAGAGCAGGTAGTTAAGGAAGCTAATTGGTGTCTCGAGGAGGATTCAGAATCAATGTGGAATAAGATAGCGGGTGGCATGAGAAAAGTGGGTAAGGAGGTATTGGGCGAGTCTAAAGGCAGTGCACCACTAGGTAAGGATACATCATGGTGGAACGAGGATGTCAAATTAGCTATTAAGGTTAAAAGAGAGTGTTATAGAAATCTAAGTAAGAGTCGTGATAATGAGAATTTGGAGAAGTATATGATAGCAAAGAAGGAAGCTAAAAAAGTTGTTCGAAACGCGAGGGCTAAGGTATATAAAGAGGTTTATGACAAGTTGGATACCAAAGAAGGCGAGAAGGATATTTATAGGCTTGCAAAGATGAGAGATAGGAAATCGAGGGATTTGGGTATGGTTAGATGTATCAAAGATGAAACGCAAAGGGTTTTAGTCAAAGATGAGGAGATTAAAGAGAGATGGAAAGATTATTTTGATAAGCTATTTAATGATAGTCATGCTCAAGATCTTGGAGACTTCTCCATTCCTTTTCATGAGATAAATCGTGACTTCATGCGCAAGATTCAAAAGAATGAAATTGCAGAGGCTTTGAAGAAAATGAAATCAAGAAGGGCAGTTGGCCCAGATGGTATACCTAGCGAGGCTTGGAAATGCTTGGGAGAGAAAGGTTTAGAATGGTTGACAAATCTTTTTAACTTGATTTGGCGAACAAATAAGATGCCTAATGAGTGGAGGAAGAGTACTTTGGTGCCTTTATATAAGAATAAGGGTGATATACAAGATTGCACAAACTATCGTGGTATAAAACTCATGAGTCATACTATGAAACTTTGGGAGAAGGTGATTGAGTCTAGGTTGAGGAAGGTTGTCACGATATCGGAGAATCAATTTGGTTTTATGCCTGGTAGATCAACTATGGAAGCTATACATCTTCTTAGACAACTTATTGAAAGATATAGAGAGAGAAATAAAGATTTGCATATGGTTTTTATTGATTTAGAGAAGGCATACGATAGAGTACCTAGGGACGTTCTCTGGTGGACAATGATGAAGAAAGGTGTTTCTCTCAAGTACATTAGTATAATTAAAGATATGTATGAAGGAGTAGTAACCAATGTCCGCACTTGTGGAGGGGTGACAACCAATTTTCCGATAACGGTTGGGTTATATCAAGGATCTGCTTTAAGCCCTTTCCTATTTGCGATAGTGATGGATGAGCTTACGAGATCAATTCAAGAAAATGTACCGTGGTGTATGTTGTTTGCTGATGATATTGTTTTGATTGATGAGTCTAGAGCTGGGGTTAATGCTAAGTTAGAATTATGGAGACAGACATTGGAAGCTAGAGGTTTTAAGTTGAGTAAGAGTAAGACTGAATATATGGAATGTCGGTTTAGTAAGCAACGAAGTAGGGATGGGAGTGTAGTGAAGCTTGGTGAGCAAGAAATACCGGTGAATGATTTTTTCAAATATTTGGGATCCATCATTCAAAAGTATGGAGAAATTGATGGAGATGTAAATCATAGGATAAAGGTTGGGTGGATGAAATGGAAAAGTGCAACTGGAGTGTTGTGCGATCGTAGAATGCCATTGCGGTTGAAGGGAAAGTTTTATAGGACGACTATTAGACCCGCTTTACTATATGGTACGGAATGTTGGGCTGCCAAGAGACATCATATTCAAAAAATGAGTGTAGCTGAGATGCGGATGCTTAGATGGATGTGTGGAAATACAATAAGAGATAAGATTCGGAACGAGGAGATACGTAAGAAGGTAGGTGTTGCACCCATTGAAAATAAGATGCGAGAGAATCGTTTACGGTGGTTTGGACATATTCGGCGAAGGCCTAATGATGCTCCAGTTAGAAGGTTGGAGAAATGGGAAAATAGATTAGTTAAAAGAGGTCGGGGTAGGCCTAGGAAGACTTGGATGGAGATGATCGGAAAGGATATGAATGCTTTGTACCTCACCGAGGACATGGCATTGGATAGAAATGATTGGAGGAAAAGGATTCATGTGGAAGACCCAAAATGATTTTCTTTTTTGGTTCATATCGCTGACCCCAATTGTTTTGGGATGAAGGCGTAGTTGTTGTTGTTTGTTGTTGATATTTATACAAGTGTATGCTTCTATGAGATCTAGTTTCAAACTTAGGTTTTTTCGGACTCTTTTTATTTAATATGTACCTATATGATCTAGTATTCTTGAGCATGTGTTTTTGGCTATGTCACACGAAGACTTCATTTTTTCCTTCGTACCTGTGTCGACACCCGTGTCCCTGTGTCGACACACGTCGACACCTGGACACACAATTTTGCCCTTTGTACATACAAGTTGGTATAAAATTTATAATTATATTTTCAGTTTATAACTTTATATTTTCAGTATATAATATATATTTTAGATATAGCATATATATTTATATTATATTCAGTTTATTTTGAATTTATTTTGTATTTATATGATATTTAATATATATAGCCGTCGCCCTGTTGAAATGAAGTATGCTAAAATATAACTCAAGAATGCACAAGCATTCACAAAGTCCAATAATGGACAAGCACTAAGGCATACAAGTAAGAAGCCAACAAGGGACAATAAAAAGGCTACACAAGCATGAAAAATAATAAAATATTTATTTAATTAAGCCTTGAAAGGCATAAATGATATAAGGGGAGAATACCCTTATTTATACAAAAAGAGAAGAGTGAGAGACCATTGGGGGCACCCACATAGAGTCGTTGTGAGCCCCCAACGGTCATATTTATAACTGTAGGGGGTTCCAATGACTCTACGGTTGGACCCCAATGTTCTTTCTAAAAGAAAGAGAAAAATAAAAATAAAAATAAAAATAAAAAATTACATTTAGTTAGAGAAAAAATAAAATAATTGTTTCTAGAAACAACTATGTGAAAAGACTAAAATACCCCTATCGGGTAATACAAAGGAATTACATATTTTATATATATAGACATGTATATATACACGTATGTGTATATATATAAATATGTATATACATTTTTAACACTCCCCCTCAAACTTGACGGGGAAAGTTATCCTGAAAGTTTGAAAATACAACAAGAATCTCGAGAGGGAATCCAAGTCTTCAAGGGAAATCTCCATCTTTATGGCATATTAGAAAAAATTTGCAAATATAAATCTTAAAAAACACCTTTACTGGTGATCATTCCCAAGCACATTTATTGGCTATCTCCATGTTGAATCGAAGGTATCACATCTTAAAGATCCTGTAGAGAAAGAATACACAAAAAAAAGACTTCAAGTACACAAGTAAAATATTTTAGCCCAAGAGTTGCAAAATTTTAACAACAATATATTTTAAAGCAAGAATAGAATGATTTAATCAAAATTATAATAATTTTTCGAATCACTAGATACTAAGAAAGACAAGAGGAGTATCCTCAAAGATGAAATTAAATCACAATCAACTTATTTTTCATAACATTGATTATAAGAATATTTGATTATTTAAAGGACATATGATTCATTAAGAGATAAATGTATGCATAAAAAATATCTTAAGCATTTCAATCAAGCACCATATGAAAATGTCTTCAAACTTTGAAAACAAATGAAGTCTGAAAAATGACTTCAACGTGAAAAAATCTTCAATAAGATCAAGTTCAAAGATGACTTGATTAACCCATAAGATCAAGTTCAAAGATGACTTGATTAACCCACAAGAATCACAAAGAGGCTAAGTGCACAAAGGCACAATGAAATACTCACAAAGGAGCACAAATGCACAAAGGCATGAAAAAAGCTAATCTTTATTGAGAGAGTAAGTGCTCAAAAACTTTAGAAAGAGCTAATGCATACAATCATGTGAACCATGCTAATACACACATATATGCATTATGCAGTTAAAGCATGTTTAATGCACATGAAACAATAATGAAAAGATCACTATTTTTATCAATAAAAGATGAGTTAATTAAATTTATGCATATCACAATGTGGACAAAATAATTAATTAGAAACATAATTCGCTCACACATCCTAGAGTGAGTTTAAGTATAGAGGACCAAATATATATATATATATATATACATATATATATATATATACAACAACAACAAACAACAACAACTACGCCTTCATCCCAAAACAATTGGGGTCGACGATATGAACCACAAAAGAAAATCATTATGGGTCTTCCACATGAATATATATATATATATATGTGTGTGTGTGTGTGTGTGTTACCAATGATATGCATGATCTTTTATCGATAAATATTTTTCCATACAAAGAAAAAAACTAGTAAAGGTTCTAAAAAAATCATCAAAGAATTAAAAAATCCCACATGACAAAGGGAATGATATATGCAAATCAAAACCAATTTGCGGAAGATGACAGATTTAAAAAAATCCCATAAATATCAAGAGATGGTATTTTGCAAATCTCAACAATAGTTCATCCACTACAAGCAATCACCTCATTAGACCTCCAGAACCAACAAATCAGGTGCATAAGCGACTAGAACAAGAGCATAAATACAATGCCAATAAAGGGCCAAAGACATATACGAAGGTGTATATAAACACCTCTTGTCTACATATAATAACACTTAAAACTAGTGTATCAAGGACTAGAACAAGAGCATAATGCCAACAAAGGGCTAAAATCACACACGAATGTGTGAATAAACAACTCTTATCTACGTATAATGACACTAAAGATCAAGTGTATCAGCAACTAGATCAAGAGTATAATACCAACAATTGGCTAAAAACACACACGAAGGTGTGAACAAACATCTCTTATCTACATATAATGACACTTAGATAAGAGGCATAAAAAATAGAAGACACCAAGGCTTGCAATGGAAACATACTAATGCAATAAAAATATCAATTTTAACCATATTTCGAAACACCATGGTTTCAAAAAATAAATATTCATCACAGATACACATAATTATAAGCATTCATAATAAAGACAATGGTCATTAACAAATGAGTGATTCAACACACTCACAATCAGAGACCACATAACTGTCAGTTAAAGTCAAACTACAAGTTGACAACCTAAACTGACATAAAATGAGGTGCACACAACTCACCACAACAAACATCTAGAATTCAACAATAACAAGGCCAAGAAGATTGATGTATCATATAAAACTTTATGATGGACAAAATTAATGCCATAAGGCAATAAATACTCATGGAAATCATTTTCCAAATAGGTGAGTTCATAAAGGGAACCGAATTGAAAAGACAATTTCAAATAAAAAATCCAATAATGGTAAATGACCAACCTTAGAAAAAGTGCAATCATATGCACAACAATATATCTCATGACAACTTTTTACAATCTTGAATAAACAAGAATCATGCTTAACATAATCAATTCTTCAAATTGAAGTCATAAATTCACCAATCAAGGAATAGATGCACTAAGGCACATTACATATAAAGGATCTAATAATTTTTAAAGAGAAGACAAGAACATATTATCTTAAAAAGAAGTCTTTTAAATCAAAAGTCTACTATGAGACAAACAAAACATGTAATATTAAGGAAATAACACATATAAAGTTTTTAGAAGAACCTTTTACAATCCCAAAAGTAATCATAATTACCACCAACCATGAATACTTAAAGCAATAAGATAATCTAATAACTCATAGCCATATAGGTTATATAGAAGCTATGAAATTTAATATACCAAACATCATTCATAATGTAATCTATTTTGTGTGACTATGACACATTTTTAGAGAAAACGAGTTAACATTATAAAATGCATTCAAAGCATCTAATGCAAGATTTATTTTCTATATAAATGTCAAATAGAGATGAACACAAATATCTAAGATCATTCTGAAGCATAATCAATCGAGAATGTTTTTCAAATAATTAGTTTTGCATAATGAGATAAACATCTTAAAGTCAACCATTAAAATCACATAAAATATGGGACTTGAACATGCCAATATGCAAAATATCCACGATATTACCAAAGAGTTAAAGAAAACATGACTTAAGGTATACATTATACAAGTTTCTAAAATTTTAAAGAACTCATAAAATTTATATAATATACCTAAAAATCATGTTTTAACATATGCCTAGAATCACCAATGATCATTGTGATAACACCAAATACATACAACAAGGGAATTAGCAATATGAAAGACATATAAGCATAATATTTAAGATTTTAAAGGAAAAACATATATTCTTGTAAAATATAATTTTTATGACAATATGCATAATTAAAACAAATATTTTATGAAAATATGCTTACGCACAAGATTTAATAATTAAGTTAAAAACCTATTCATTTTTAACATATTTAGCAAGAGGCTACTATATTTCAAATACATTTTCAAATGCATACCGACCCCAATTGTTTTGGGATGAAGGCGTAGTTGTTGTTGTTGTTGTTGTTGTATATATATATAATGATAAAGAAAATAAGTGTTTTCTCATGTATAATGCATGAGATAAATAATACAAGCAACACTTAAAAAATATGATATACATACCGGGTAAATACTTCCTTTGAATCCAAGACACACAACGATCATGATTTTGAAAGGAACTTCACTTCTTTTCCAAACTTTGAGTGGCATGTTTTTCGAGGTGACCACCGTGATGATGCAACACACGAGCTATTCTTCTAGAGACCAAGCTCTGATACCATGAAATGAAGTATGCAAAAATATAACTCAAGAATGCACAAGCATTCACAAAGTCCAATAATGGACAAGTACTAAGGCGTACAAGTAAGAAGTCCACAAGGGACAATAAAAAGCCTACACAAGCATGAAAAATAATGAAATATTTATTTGATTGAGCCTTGAAAGGCATAAATGATACAAGGGGAGAATACTCCTATTTATACAAAAAGAGAAGAGTGAGAGACCATTGGGGGCTCCCACATAGAGTCGTTGGGAGCCCCCAACGGTCATATTTATGACCGTTGGGGGCTTCCAACGACTCAATGGTGGGACCCCCAATGTTCTTCCAAAAAGAAAAAGAAAAATAAAAGATTACATTTAGTTAGAGCAAAAATAAAATAGTTATTTCTAGAAACAACTATATGAAAAGACTAAAATACCCTTATCGGGTAATACAAAGGAATTACATATTTTATATATATAGACATGTATGTGTATATATATATATATATACGTATGTGTATATATATACATATGTATATACATTTTTAACACATGTACCAACATTTTTTGAAATTGCTAGGTCATACCCTCCGTACTCGTACTTGTACCCATACCCGCACTCATACTCGTACCCATGTGACATAGGTGTTTGGCACTTAGATGCTTTATTTGAGCACTTCGTGGTTATAAATATCAAAATATGACTTTATGTATGACTTCAAATTCATGTCTTTTCATTTTTTATGGTTGTGATCTTGTGAGCATGACTTAAAAACTTGTTCAACCCTTCTATAAGGTTTATGTTTGTATTTTAAATGTGCATTTAAAAAAAATCACAAATATTTATGTTATTGTGTGCTCTCTTGTGCCCATTTGTGGCTTGTGTTTTTGCCTCTTGGGAGGTGTTTATTATAAGTGCACTCGCAACACTTGAATGATTTGTTCCTTACATGCTTAGTGCATCATAATCATTAATAAAAATATTTATTGAAAAGGTTTTTTGTGAGGACTCTCTTTGGAGACCTTAGTGGCATTTGTGCCTTGTGATTGTGTTATTTCTTGGTCTTATGGCTCATTAGTAATCATTATCTCACATGTTTTCACATCACATGGGAGTTTAAGAATAATGCTTATTGCATTATTTGAGTGATCAATAAAATATTAATTTATTATGAGCCTTCTTTATGTGTATCCCCTTTGTGGGACTTGTGGGTGTGTTCATAGTGACCACTTTTGTACTTGTCCACTTTTGGTTTTGGGTAGACTTTTGCTTATGATCGAAGGCTCCTTGATTCTTCACATGCATTAGATCTATAGGTTCATATTGTTCTTTGGATATTATAATGTTTTTTTATGCATTCTTTGTGCATTATTGTGAGCTTAATGAAATAATATTTTTTTAAATGTGTGTTTTCTCATCCTTGGTGGCTTATGTTCTCTCTTGTGGTTGTGCCCTTAGTGGCCTTGAATGTGGATTTGTGTAATATTTTAAGTATTGTACTTGCATTGGTGGCATTGTGATTATTTCACTATTGGCTATTTCCCTCTTGAATTGCCATCTCATTGCATTTCTTACAAGGCTTTATGTTTTTTGAATTTTTTATGCACATTATTGTGTGTCTTATATGTGGCCCCATGAGGTTTTAGCAGAGTTGCCAGTTGAGGAAGCAGGAGCGGGAAGCAATACGGGAAGCGGGAGCGGGAAGCGAGGCACTTTCAAAAATGTAGGAAGCGGGGAAGCGTGGGACCACTTAGAAGAAAATTATGAACCGTCTCAGAAGCGACCTAGGAAGCGAACCGGAAGCGACCTAGGAAGCGAACCGAAAGCGAGGGGGAAGCGAAAAAAGTGAAAAAAACGGGGAAGCGAGGGGGAAGCGTGGGGGGAAGCGTGGGGGAAGCGCGCTTCCCATAAAAGGGAAGCGCGCTTCCCAAAAAAGGGGGACGCTTCCCCTCACGCTTCGGAAGCGCGTCGTTTCGCGCTTCCCCTTTACCCTAGGCGCTTCCGGTAACTCTGGGTTTTAGTGACTTGTGTGCATCTTGTATTGACATATCGACTCTTGTTTATAATCTCTTTTTTAAAGTGTTTTTTTTTAGGTTTTTCGTGATGCCTTCTTTTGACTATGGCTTAGTCCATCTCTTTTTTATTCGATAGATCCATTATTATTATTATTATTATTATTATTATTATTATTATTATTATTATTCGGCCTTTTCGAGGTGAGTTATGTGCATCTCGGTGTTGTGTAACCAAAGATGTTTATTGAGGTGAGTTATGTGTGCACCCTATTTTTGTTGGCTCTGACTGACGGTTGTTTCACCTCTGGTTCTTTGAGTGAGTTAGTATCACTCAGTTGCTTATTTGGCCCTTGTTGTTTATTAGATGTTCGTATAGATCTTTATTAGTGATGGCACTATTGTTATTTGCTTGTGACCATATTGGTACTTATGGATTAAATCTCATATTATTGCAAAATTTATTGTTTTGATTTGAATATTGTTTTCAAATCTTCTTGCATATTGACATCAGTTTGTTTTCATTACAGTATCGTTACCTATCTTGTTTATCCTTTCTTTCCTCTTATTTGAGTGAATTTTTTTTGGATAAGAGATTTTGTTTTAGCAGTTTTATAATCATAGTTGTGGTGAGTTATGTGCACCCGTTGTAGCGGATGGTATTGATTGCAGTTTTACAAACATTTGTGAGGTGAGGGATGTGCATCTCTTGTAGTTGTAGCTAGTATTTATCGTCAGTTTAGATAATCATTATTGCTGGTGCATGGTCACTGGTTTGGTTATTGCTGACATTTGTGATTAATTTTATCTTATGCGTTGATACCCTTGAATTTTGAAGATGTTGAGATGGAAATCTAAGAGATCATTGCTTATGGTGAGCAAACTAATGATGAGATTTGCAAGTATCATTTCTTTTGTTATGATTTGTTGTGCGTGGAACTTTTTAAAATCCCTCCATGTATTTTCTAATCTTTTTGGCTGCCCATTTGCCCTTCTATGGAAAATGTTTATTCATTGAAAGTTTTTCATGCATTATTATGTGCATTGAATATGCTTTAATTGCATGTTGGATATATATGTTTAGGATATTTAGATTTGTTTCATGTTGGTTATTTTGAATTTTTATATGAACTTAATTAGTTCTTCTTTTGTTGTGGGCTCCATAGAGCTCGTACATTTAATATGCATAATTAATGATTCATACCTTTATTTGAAATGTTTATCTAAAGCTTTGGAACTTTATTAATGCATAATTGTTTAATCTTCTTGATAATTTATACGTGCTTATCGTTTGGACTTTAGGGATCAAAATTCTACTATGTTCAGAATTTATGTTTCCTTGAAAATATGTTGTTTTATATGACTGTCTAAATGATAAATTCTTAAATTTTGATTTTGAAGTATATTCCTTGTGTTTACCTTAATGGCTATTGTACCTTGCTTGAATTGTTGCTAATGTTTCTAAAATCTTAAAAACTATTGCTTAAGGTGCATATCTTATTCGCTTTTAAAAAATGTTTAGTTTATAGTTTATATATATATATATATATATATATATATGAATTAATCTGCGTTATTCTTGTTCAAAATATCTATTTGTTTTGAAACTATATACATATATCCTATAACTATTTTTTTTAACTATTGGGTTAAAACGTTGTCTTTTAATAACTATTTGGTTAAGATATCTCCCTTTGTGTAATTGGAACCTTTATTTTGTTTTCTCTGCATGTTCTTAAAGAAGATATTGGTTGAGAAAGAAATTCTGTTTTTGATAAATCATGAAGAAGAAAATAGCCGATTAAGGTATTTGGTGAAGATTATCAATGAAGACTTGGATTCTTCTCTTTATTTTTGTATTTACAAACTTTCACTATGTAAGTTTGAGGAGAAGTGTTAAAATGTGTGTGTATATATATATATATATACATATGAGTGTATATGTATATATTGTATATATTTTTAACTGTTTTATTATTGTAATATGTTTTGCCCATGTAGGTGCATCTTGGTCATCTTACACATGTAATAAGTACTGCCCATTAGGGGCAGATCTGTCTTTATTTATTTTTCTCCTTTTTGTGTCCTTGTTATTTGTCACAAGGATTTTTTGATCATTGGCCATATAGTTGTTGGGATCTCCGTAAAAAAATCCCATTTGTTACTAATGCTTTCCTAACCATTCTATCTCAATAAAGATTATTGTTAATTATATTTTGTGTTCTTTTGTGTATGCACTTTGATGTCTCTTATGATCTCATGTATTTTCCATTGATTGGCTTGTGTATTGTCTCTTTGTGGACTTGTGCTTGTGCACATTGAGGCTCTTTGTAGCCATTGTATGCACTAAGGTGGTTTTGTATTGCCTTTGGCATTTGTGTTGTCCCTTGTAGAAAATGTTTTTTTGCTTATGCACATTATGGTTTGTTTTTCGCTTGATTTCATGACAATTTTCACGCCTTATATCCAATGATGGTTCAGTTACAATCAATGGACCCCCTACATTTGAAAGGATCCTAGCTGAGCATACTCTTAGTCTTTGATTTACCTGGTATTGCAATTATGCAGTAAAAGATGCAGGCTTCGTGATTTTCTAAGTAGATGCAAACTTTTCATTGACAGTTATATCTCTCATGCTTGAACAAATTTCTCCCAACAAGAAGAGCTGGACTCTTCAAAACCATATTGCAAGAAGGAATGGTGTTTGTTGCCGCAGAAGAATGATAGTAAACAGTATATAATTTCTACATAATACTTACAGATCAGAAGCAAGAGCATCACCTCCAGGACTATCAATGCGAATGACAACAGCCTTGTATTTTTTGGATTCTGATAAAAGAAAAAGTAGAATATTAATGTGAAATTCTTAATGCAGCAGAAAATGACATAACCATGCAATGATGACAAAATAAACATAATTGTAGGAGATGTCCAACTACCCTGAATTTGGCATGCTGAACAATTAGTGATAACCTGATCCTTTCATTAATGCCAGTTTCCTCATTTAAAACCTTTAGCAGAAGTCTGCAATTTTCTTATTTCCTTTTAACTAAGAGGCATTCAGATCGAACATCATGAGGCATGGGATGTATTTGACCCTCATGGCATAATGCCGAATGGAAGGGGTTAGTCGGCCTTGAAGAAAAACAATAGATCCAAGTTTAGTTATGCTTTGATTTTTCATTTTACTGTTTTGGGTTTCCTTATTTCTGCATCTCATTGTTCTGGTTTATGTGACCAAGGAGAGAAACGATGAGTGAGAGGCATGTCTTTCAACATGCCATCATGACAGCAGCAGCAACAAAGAACCACCTCTTCCTCAAATTCCCCTTCTAACTTGTATATCCTTACTGTGGAGAAACCATTCATCCCATCAAAGGTCTGTGGCCCAATCAAGCCTCGCCCGTTAAAGGGCCAGGCCAGGTCACAACTGTAATGAAATCGAAAAAAAAAGAGAGCACAATCACAAGGCCACTAATGGGCTGAGCACACAAGCCACTATGGGAAAACACGAGCTCAATAGAGTTCACAAGAACAAGCCACTAAGGGCTGAACACAATATAAAAAATATATTTTTATTAACACACAAATGCTTAAGAAAAGCATATCCAACACAAGGGGGTTTATATATATACACAACAAAGAGAGAGAGGACTAGCCATTGGGCTGGTCCCAACAGCTAGCTAGTTAGCCGTTAGCCTAGTCTAACGGCTAACTAGCTAGCTGTTAGACCCAGATGGCTAGCTAACAATGACCAGAATACCCCTATAAAGGGGCTAAAAATACAAAAATTAAAGAAAATACATGAGAAAAAATAAAATAAAATGCATTCTAATATATATATATATATAATACAAATGTACACAAATATATTTAACAACAATATATATATATATACTACGAAGGTATATATACACAATACATATGTACACAAGTATATTTAACAACACCACCAAAATTCCAGTCCATGGTGTGCTCATGAGGCCCATGGGTCATTGGGCAAAGCTAGGTAGGTTGCAAACATTTGGTTATAGGTCGAAGAATGGAATCCTTGGAAAATGAATTTTTGCAAGTTAGACAATAGATCTATTAAGAAGAAACAGCACTTAATGCATTTAGTACTAGCAAGGAGAGAGAGGGGGGGGGGGACTTAAAAGCAGGGTTAGCTATTTGTATGACATGCTATAGCCATCACTAGAAAAAGGACTGCCACACCATGTCACAAGACTCAAAAGGTGGGTTTTCTCTGTTGTTGCCACACCATCCATGACATCATCAGAGGTAGTGAGTGAATCTTAGAAAAAGGACATAAAAGATTAAAGCTGAAAGGAAGTGGCTGCATAGGTGTGCCAATCCTATGCCTAAACTAATGGTTCTCCCTAAGGTTATAAAAGGAAACTTCTTTTCTTCATTGAAAAAGGGAGTAGGGTATTAGATACCCTATACAGGCTGATAAGCAATTCATGCCCTAATCCTAAACTGTTAACACTGAAAAGAGAAGAGAAAAGAAGGAAAAGAGAATTAGGGCAATCAATAACTTAAGCTAATGAGGGAATATGGCTGGATTCTCATTTATTCAATATTTATACTAGGAGATTATAACTATAATACATAAATTTCTTATTTAAGTATAATGCAAAAACATATTACTGAAATCCCATCAAGTACTTAAACTAAAGCTACTTTCAAGCTATACAAAGGTAAGGACCACAAATAACTATCTTTTCATCTCCCAACGTCGTCTCTTTGCTAATGCTTTAGTGGATGTATCCACAACTTGATCTTTTCCATAGGCAAACTGGCTCTCTAGTTCTTCAGTTTCATTTTTTTCACCCACAAAATGGTTGAATTAGCCACTAATCTTTTAACCAATGTGATTTAACTCAGATTTATCAAAAAAACGAAAAGAAAAAAGGTCTTTCTAACTTGTTTGTACACAAAAACAGTCGTAGCAAATATTTTCCTTACACACACATAAACAAACAATGCATAATATACAAATCATAATTCTTGAAAGGAGACACTTTTCACTGTATGTACATTACTTTATCTTCACTCTATCTATCATTTGCTCATGTCATGAATTTCTCTCATTAGATATGTACTTAATGATTATTGGGAAAGCATCAGCATTAGAGAATGAAAATATAAGGTAGTAACAATAAAAAAATATGTTTTGAAGTATAATAAAAGGCAGAAAAGTTTCTAAAACTAAAAAGGCAACCAAGTATAAAAGAATGTTTCACATATCACATAAAATAAAAACAAAATTGTTTAAAATTATAGGTGATAATTTCACATAATATCATGACACTTATAAGTTGTTGATACTTTGAAAATATCCTAATATTTTCTTTTGTTTATCATGATTTTCTGATACTACAACAATATCATGATAAACTTTGATTATTTTCTCTATTTGTGCAAGCCAGGCATTGTTATCAAATCTGCATGGACAGCCAAGCTGGGAGATTAGCCCGATATTCCCAGTTGGACAAGGATCCATTCCAGTAATTTGAGGGGTCCTGCCTCCCTCAAGAGCAAGACCCTTGGTTAAAGATAGTGAAATCTACCAGTCCAGCCCCATCACATGTGGCCCTGGACTTCTGAAGATCTCCACTCCATTTCAAAACCATTAATCACTGCATGTTCACATTTGGGAGTTCATGGTTTGCCACCTCTTCTCTCTATCAATAATTTGAAGTTTACAGTTAGGTCACTGACATCTATTTTTTAGTGAGAACTAATCATGTACTTTATTTTTTGTTTTCTTTTTTAGGAGGAGAATTATTGGCTTTTTAAACAAAGCTTCAGACATAAGCTTTCTGATTTCTTGCAAAAAGAAAAAACAAATGACAATAATGTAAAAAGAACACATGGAGTTCTAAAATCAGGACACCAACCTCTTATACTGCGGATCTTCTCAATGAACGTTTCTGCAACAATACCAGATCCAGAAGAACTAAAAGGACTACGAACCCGACTTATACTTCCAGAAGCTCTGATTATTGCGATTTGTTCTTTACCTCCTGTCAATCCAAGTGTCCAATTTCTAGCTTTTGAGTATCTCCTGATAGGAAACATGAATGAAGCATTTAAAATACAATCATTTTACTCATGCTAGCATGATTATGCCTCAACAAAGTAACATGTAAATTATGCTTTCTAATTGATCCAAAAATGCATATATTATAATCAAAAAGCCAAAAATATGACAATATGATTACTATTCAGAATTATATACTTAAAAGTTGGAAAGTGTAATCAAAAGAAAAAATGCAGAGACTGAACTGTTTCTCATGGTATTGAGTCCACATTGATTTGAACAACAAGAAAACAAGAGAAGAGAAGAGGCATAACAGATGAACCTACAAATTTTACCTGTAATCAACTGTGAGTAGGTTCTTTCCCTTCTGCCCCAACCTCTCCTTTAACAACTTCATCACCTGCAGCCCGAAATACATACTCAAGAAATGAGAACCATCATATCAAATGAGAGAAAAAGCAATAAAAGATGCAAATCATACAGTATATTAGATTTAATGACGCAAAGGGCACTTGATTAAAAAGAACCATGAATGCCTCCACAAATAGAGTGGACATGGTGAACTAAGATAGAAAAAGGTCATATCATTAAAAAGCATCACACGATCCTAAAAGAATTCGAGGGAAAAAAATATCAGAAAAGATTTATATTATTATATTGTATTTAGATAGCCTAATGATGTTAAAATCAATTTGATGAGAAATCATGTAAAGACCTAAAGAATTTGTCAGTCTTTGAATGATATAAACTTGAAGACAAAACATTGGCAACATCATGTCTAGAAACTGTCAAGGCTCGATCAGAAGAATGAATTGAATTAAAGTAAAAGATAGAGGTTACAAGATTATGACAAAGAAAGTTCAATTCTTCAAAGATTAAAGGAGTACTACAAATCAAAAGCTGGAACCATCATATATTTCTCCAGACTTAATGACATGTTCAAGAAAGAATAAATCACTATCTAAAGATGTAAGCTTGAAGAAATGGCAATGCTTGGTGCTGTAATTATGAAATATGACATATAACAATACTAGCTTGGGAATGAAAGACAGCGGACAGTACTGACATTGATCTTTTTAAAACACATTTAGGTAAATAATCATTCTCACTAGTATTCACCTAAACATCTTATTTATTGCTGGTGCAGTTAGCAAACATGCATCCAGTGAAGAAGCCACTTAGAAGCAAAGTACCAACTGTTGATATACCCACATGCAATCTAGAGAAATGACCATGTCATCTTGATGTTGGAATCGATACATATGAAAAAGTCTTTTTTAATATTAAAAATTCATTTCTGGCTATCTTGCAATACTAGAGAGTATTGTTATTGAATGGTCATGTTTCAGAATAGAAAGGAAACTGGGAGTTGATATGAAATTTCTAACGAAACTTTGTGGCATATTCTGTGAATGAAGGAAACACATATATTGTCAGTTGATATCTATGTCACATGGGTGCGGGTGCGGGGGTGCGGCACTTTCAAAAAACTTGGGTGTGGGGGTGCGGCAAAATATATATATATATATATATATATATATATATATATATATATATATATATATATATATATATATATAAAGTCCAAAAGTTGGACATAAATGACCCTGGGTGCATTGACTGCACCCAGGGTCAGGTTGACCGCATCAGGTGCGGGTGCGACGCAGGTGCGGCACCTAGTTGAAGAGTCCCTGTGACATAGGTTGATATAAGAGAAAGTTGCTTCCAAGATGTTTTGCCAGTCGCATTTCAAATTTGAAGATCACTTAGGCAACATTCTCACAAAAGGAAAGGAAAAAAGTTGCACGTCATTACTTCCAAGTAGATAACAGTAAGTACTGTGCAACATCTTGAGTTGAACCACTGACTACATTGATCAGGTTCAGATCTCCATATATGCAATGCTGGCAACCAACCAATATGTTTGTCATTTTATATTTGCAATGCTTGTAACACCTACAATATTATAAATGCTTGGTAGAATGATTGAACCGGGCTAATTTAGGTACATTAAGTTCTTTGTTGCTCTAGTCTTCTATCCTGTCTAGCCTCTCTACCCTGTTCTCTTCTTTCCTCACATCTGCAACAACCACAATGGCAAGTTCCCACCTGAAGGCACACTGCTTACCAATTTTGAAATGCTTTAAAACTGGTGTTCTTTAATCATCTTCCACAACTTGAACATAGCACCACAAAATGTAAAATGTCTTTCAAGAAGTTTCATAGTTCTTGAAAAAAGGGTCCAATGGTGGACTAATGATGTTAAAAATGATGTCAGGACATAATGATCCCTTTAAAGAACTTACAGTTCACATTCAGAGTTTCATAGTTATTTCTTGAAGGTGGGCTCTGATGGTGGACGATTGATGACATTTAGAATTGATGAACCATGACACCCAGCCCGATACTCAAAATCATAAGTGTGCAAAATGCACTTCATAAGTAAATATAGCCTCATTCGTGTATATAACAGAATTGTCCAAAAAATATATAGGTAGGCAAACTATGGCACTCATCTCTCAGGAAAAGACACTTATTGGTAATCCAATCACAGGACTGTCCAACGATATCATGGAGATCCATGCATCTGAGAACAACATTGAAGAGCAATCTTATAGTTCATGATTACTTTGTTAGGCATGGACAAAGTCTGAGAGTTTCCCAGAATAATCCTTAAAGATTTCTCCCATATCATGGTTTTAACAAAACTATTAATCTATTAGTCACTCATGTAACTTTGAAGTACACGAACGACCATCAGTCATCAAACTGTCAAAATTGAACTTCAACTACCCCCTTGATAGGGAACCAATAGGCTAGACAACAAGGCTGACCATATTCAAACCTTCAGTTAGCCATACAGGAAATATATTTCAGAGAGAATCTAACAAAATCAGTCAGCGAAATGCCTGGTAAAGGGATGATATTTATACAACCGTGAAGAAATCACATTGACCACTACCTTAAATTTAACAAGCAAACTACACAGTGGAAGAGAGTACCTTCCCCAAGCAGATGTGTGGAAACTAAGTTACCTGAACAACTCAGAAGAGTACTTATCACATAATTTTTTCAATGGCAATAGTTATTATATATTCCACCCCTACCATTTTCTGAGTGGCAACAGTTGTCGCATATTCTCTGCTATTTTTTCTTTTTTGTTTAATTAATGCAATATCCATGTAGCAGTACAACAGTGAAGCCCTTTCTTTATATATCATCCATCACATTCTAATCATATTCAGTATTTTACTGTCAGTTTCATTAGCAATCCTATCATGTTTACAGCTTCTGAGACAGGTCAGAAATTTGAACCTCGTCTTCATAGCTTATATCTGTAATCCAGCCATCGTCTTTCAGTTTCTGTACTTCGTAAATTCCTTCATTTAGAAAATTCTCTATCTCATCTCTTTTCTTCCCTGAAAGCATGGAAATTTTTAAAGGATGTTAAATTCATAGACAAAAGAACATTGGACACCAATAAAAAAAATAAGAGCTGGAGAGCTCAAGCAGCACCTTTTGTCGAGCATATTGTATCCAGCCAATTTCCATATATGTTATCAAGCAATGTTGTCAGCATCTCACAGTTTTCCTTTGACATGTTCTTGCGTGAAAGTAGATCTCCTGTGCTTTTGTATTTACCTATGCGTTGTATTTGTGGCTCTATTCCAATTTTCTCAAAAACCCCTGAAAACATTTTTACAAATGCCACTACATCAAAATATAGTGGAAGAAAAACTGGAAGTTGTATGCCAAAGTCAACCTCTAAGGGAATGAAACAAAACAGATCAGAAGAAATGACAATATGAACAGCCTCAACACACCATTCTATCATATCATGTTCAGGTTCATGCAGAAGTAGCTTTCTAATGCAGTAGCATCTCTATTTTCCATTGGTAGATCTGAACCTTCTCTATTTTTTCCCTGTGATGTGTACCTTCGTCCCATCTCCTCTCATCTGCTTTTTACATGCTAGAATGTAACGCCCAAAAAGGACGGTATTTTCTTACTTTCAAGGTTCTCTTTATTGTGCATTACATGTGACTAGCTAATCAAAGTATTTACCTCCTTTTGACATATTGGGCATGTTTGCATTGCCTGAAATGTGAATTGGATTCTCACAACTGCGAGAATCCCATTCACATTTTGCCATTTTTGCAAAGATATGAAAATTGTTTCATGTGTAAATGGATCATATTTGATTCATTTACACATTTGTCATGACATTCCAATTCACATGGGGAACCTCATGAATATGAATCACTTTCACATTTGTTGTGAGATTCCTTGTCACTTCCACATTTGATTCCTTTACACATTTCAAAAGTGCAGGTAGTTAAAGATGCTAAAATTTGAAAATAAAAGCAGTACATTGGCATACCATCCACCACTGAACTAGGTTCATATTAATTAAAACAAAAAAAAGAGAGTAAGAAAGAAAGACTGGAATTTAAGAAGTCCACTAGCATCTAATGACCTTATATTCTTACCATAAGCAATGTTATTCAAACTGAAACTCAAGACCATGGGGAACCCAGTGTTTGTGATGTGTGGCTAAATGTAACAAATGATCTTGCAGCTCTCACTTGGAAAGACTTTGAGAAGATATGGCCAGCAACAAGAATGTCAATCCACCACAAGAAGCCAGACCATGGCCAACACTAAACAAAAGTAAAGAAAGTTGTCCAATACGAGGAATAGGAGGTTTGCTACTGGAAGTGAGATGAAGAGAAGCAAATGTTTGTAGGTGAAGATGATAGAGTACTGATGATGGCATTTCATCACATAAAGAGGAGAAGCACAAATGAACTGCACTTTGTTGTTCATCATCTGTTTAAGACATTGTAACAAGAATGTCATTCAAGGAATATTGATGTCTGCCTTTTATTTAGTTTTGTCATTCCTAATGCTTGTCTAACAGTTCAATGTATATTAGGTGTCACTTTCAGGACCTAGCATTTCATTTTGTCAATGTTACAATGTCATATGATTAGTAATCATTGCTTGCTCTTCATGTGCTTAATACCTGCAAAGACCATGCCATCAAAAGTAGTTGCATCATGCTCTCCTAAATCTTTTCCTAGTCCATGTGCTTGTATAGAGATCCAGTCACCTAGCCTGAACCTACTATTTTTCACAATACTATGAAGTATTGCTTGTAGATCAACCATATGAAAACATTTGGTGGCAGTTAAGGTTTACTCTTTTTTCATTTCTCTATTTGTGAGTTACTTGTGTATTTTGCTTTTATGTTCTTTTCATGATTGCATGCGAAGTTTGAGTTCTGTTCACTGTTTTGATTATTCATTCAAGCTAACCAGCAATGGATATATTCTTCCATGTTCCTCAAACATCATAGCAACATCTAAGACATTCTCCATATTGACTACTTCATGAGTATTACATAACCACAATCTTTCAAGCAATACCATTATCTACAAATATATTCCATAATCTGAAGACATCTTGTTATTTTCATAAATAATGTTAAACACCATTTACAGTGATACATTTGAAAACTTCAAACCATTTTCAGGTACATTGTAACATGATAAAAAGTTCTCATGTTTCTTCTTGCTAATGTCAGTCACATTAGGAAGACCCCTTGCTAATTTCTTTCTTTTTCCCATTCTTTCTGTGTTTCTAATTTTTAAGTCACTTCCATACATTCAAGTTTGTCATGTCAAAAATTGTAAAATTTTCCCAGATTTTCTGAAGGCCTTTTTTTTTTCAAATCTTCCCAATGTCAATGTACTCTTGATTGTGATTGTATAATATAATCACTTGGTAAGATAGGTACAGCTTACCTCCAAGAAATGATGCTTCAACCTTCAAACCATACAGGCTGACATAGGCACTAGGAGGGACATACAACTCTCCACAAGCACAGGCAAGGTAGTACTCCTTCTCTCGACATACAGGAACATAACTCACAATGAACTTACCTGCATCAGCAACACTGAAAAGTTTTAGAATACTCAAACTTCCACAATGTTATTTAATACACTATATGGGTGTGTTTGATAGCACCGAAAGTTTCTTCCTTGGGGAGAAACTTTCGGTTTTTGTGTGGGGCCCACACACCCCATCAAACAGGGAAGAAAAGCCTTCCTACTTTTGGAATTAATGGGAGGTCTTTCTTCCCATTTTTTGAGGAGAAAAAGTAGATTTCCCCCAGATAAAGTTATAGCTGGAAATAACTTTATCTCCAACATCAAACACGCCCTATATGTTGATTATAAGTTTATGACTGTTTTTGGTCTTGATGCCATGCACTATTCATTATTTGTTAGTTATCGCATATTGTTATCATATTTATTTATTTAGGTGTTCATGTCCTACATCTAGGTTTGCCTGATATCATGGTATATCTTTCAATAAAGTATGACAAGTTACGATAATTGGTAACTTTGACCCTTCTAACGCGCCTCACAAAGGTGCATGAAACAATTCTTACAGCATCAATGAGCACAGCGTGCTACTGCAAGCAACTGCCAGATGATGGTGATTTCTGGGAGCATAGACTAGCCCCACTAGAATAGAAGCCAACATGGGCATATATGCATTACATACTACACTAGGACAATCCTTTTTTCTTAGCCTCTCTAGGGGCTAGTCAAATGCATTGGCCATTTGGCTATGTCTATGCTTATCAAGAACCAAAAAAAGTTCCGGCTTCTGCTGGTTTCACAACTTGGGAAAAAAAGAAAAGAAAAAGAAAAAATAGAGCCCTGTGCCATTGTCGGCTTCTGCAACAGAATGTACACAATCAATTCTGAGATTGAAGATACTACTTCCATTTATAAATTAACTTTTTAATTCAATAGGCCTGCTTGTTGCAGGTGGAACCAAACCCACCCGAGCCACTCGTCCCTGGATTTCAGAAAAGGTAATTATTTGATTTATTTGAAGAGATTCTTAGTCATTTTTTATTATTATTAATTTTTATTATTTGTGCATATTATCCCATCCGAGTTAGCAACATATGTAGATCCAGATCCAGATGTATTACTAGGCTTAACTCACCATTATTTGTTCCGCATGGTGTGGGCCAACTTTAAAAATACTTCTTCAGTTTTTTTTTTTTCAAATTGGGTCTTAACTGAATAGATCAAATTCACTGCAAGGTTTTTATTCTTTAAAGTATTCTACAAGCAGAACATAAAGGCAATATAAACATTAGATCCTTTCAACATCATCAAGCAGTCAACATAGATAATTAGCCACAATTAGAACATTTATAATATTGATCAATATAAGATTATTGTCCAAAATAGTGAAAACCGAGAAAAAATTGAATGTCTACCAGAAACTAACATATACCTTCACATGATGATTCATGTCAAACGACGAACTCAAGAAGTCAAAACCACGCACCTGATTTCTTGAAATTCAGTATATGCCTTCTAATCTCTTCAATCTTGCCCCATCCACATTCAAGAGGTTCAATTTGAAGAAAGATACCAGCAATACGAGGATCATAAGCTGCCTTTATGAAATTTTCACAAATCTGAGGAAGAGACAATCTTGAAGAAAAGCGACTCTGTAACGCATCCGAGACCTGATAGCAAAAGGAAAGTACGTGTAACTTTGCTAGTTGTTACTATCGTAACAACGACGATCGCAATGAAAACACTGAAAGCTAAAAGAGATCAGGAGAAAGAAAACAAATAAACAAACACGAAAAAAAATACACAACCAAGACGCATCCGCACCGGGCCACGCAGCTTCATGGACAATACGCTCCCCTTGCGGACGCGCTCCCACGGCCAGGCGAAGAGCATCCGGAGCTTCACGACGAAGCTCCTCCACGGCCCGTACGGCCGGAACTCGAACTCGCCGCTCGGGTAATCGTCCTTCCCTCTCCAGCTCCCGTTCCCATCATTCTCCGGAGATTCGTTCCCAGCCGCCGCGGGATCCGCCGGAGACGACGATTTCTCGTCCACGGCGGGGCGGGAGAACGATCGCCGGAGAAGCGAAGGGAAGGCTCTGTCCGGTCGGGGAGGAAAGCGGGCGAGGGGAAGGAGGGGAGAGCGGGGGAAGGTCGAGGGGAGGATGGAGCGGAGGTGGGGAGGGGAATGCCTAAGCAGCATCTTCCGGGTGGGTTGAGGCCCAAGAGAAGAGAGTAGTCACCTGGTGCCTCTGATCTCTACACCGAACTATTAAAGCAGGAAATGGAGGGGAAAGAAGGGCGCCACGTCGTTGGCTTGCCGCGCACGGATTTGGCGGAGTCCGCTCCTCACTGGTGTCCCTCTACTGACTTCGTGGCTCCTAGGCTGGGGATATATAAACGGGTCCGACTCCGGGCTTGGATCCTGCCCACAAGAGCTCCACACACCTGGCTTCAGTAGGGGCCGGCTATCAATGGTTGACCCGGACTTGCCCATATAACTAATAACCGGGTTTAGGTATGGGTTTTGTCGGATCATAAAAATAAAATCCCAAACCCGGACTCACGTAATTTTAAAATTTATTTTTATTAAAAATATCTGACAAAAAGCCGGTTCAGCGGGCCGGGTACCTGGCAAAAATCACGACCCAAACCCAGCCTTCATGTTGCGCTCTCGGATCGACTGGAATATGATTCGGTTCGGCATTTTCTATGCCCATACATGAAAATTAGAGTTCGGGTCAGATCGGGTACCTGATACAAACCAGACCCTTGGCACCCTAGGCTTGAGGCAATGTTCAAGTTTTGCAAAATAGTTGGCCATCGATCCCACTTTCGATCCAGTAGCTCACCTAGCTTCCATCCAGTGAGCAAATGCCAGCCTAGTTGGCTCCAAATCATCAAACCAACTTTCCATGTTAAGGTTAAAATGCTCCAGATCTTAGCCTCGATCCATCCATCTATAGATCCAATGGAATCGGTTAGCAAAGATTACTATTAATTTGCTGCCTTCCAATTTATAGAACATGTTCTAACATGACACTACACACACTTAGGGGTATCAATGGCTCGTGTTTGGTTCGGACTCATGTGGAATCGACTAGATTTTTGGGTATAGTACCAGGTCTGGATTTGGGTTTAATCGGGTTCGTCATAAGAAAATCATACCCGGACCCGATAAAAACTACATGAACCAAACCCGGACTATACCTGGTAAAACCATATTTTTTTTATCATTTTTACATTGAAAAATTGACGGTCTTAATCAGGGGACTCGGTCGGGTTCGGGTCTGGTATAAAATTTTACAAACTATACATGGGTCCATGTATTAATCGAACCTTTAAATCCAGTCCCGGGTCTTAATTGAGTCTTCTTATTTATCACCATACCCGGACCCTATATGGTTTGGTTTGGGTCGGGTCTGGATAAACCAGGCCCGTTGATACCCGTGACACACTCAGCACTTAACGGGGTTCGGCAACACGGTGCCTACGTTTACGATAGAAAATTTCTCTCCGCTCTCTCAATCAAAGGTAATAGGAGGTTCCACTTAGTATATATAGAGTTACATATAGAAGGAATTCTCATTGGTGATTGTACAAATATTTGTGCATTAAGCACCCGATCACCCTCCATCTTAGGGACAGTGCCTGTCAGTTGTGGGGCCCAGAGCCTGATGGAGGGCAATCAGGAGCTTAATGCACAAATATTTGTGCAATCATATTGCACGTGATCAGGACTCGTATCCGTAGGGCTTGATTCACAAAAGGTCAAGAAAAAAAGTAGTGAATGGGTAGCTTCTACTAGAGTACGGTGAACTCGAGAGTAGCCAATATTTTGCCATAGTAGAATATAGTAAAATACAGTAGAATATCCATAGCAAACATCATACTATGTGGATTCAGTTGTCATATATTATAAATTGAACTATACACGAAGAAAGACTTTTATTGTTTGGTTAATTTTGGGAAAGCCTCCCAATTACATTCATTGAAAATAAGAACATATTTTAGCTTATCTTAATTATGCAAGCAAGAACTAGGTATCCCACCCTCCAATTTCTTAGAATGAGCAGGGCGAGCTACTTAAACACTATATATATATACGTTTTCATAGATAAAAAACTAAAAAGTCCTATAGTAGCGATGTATTGAGGTGGTTGTTTAATGCAATACATTTTTTTTTATGACAAGGAACCCTCATCAAGAACCTGACCGCTTAATGGGCCTACTCCCCAAGAGGGAGACCTGGGTGAGGTCACTGATAAAAGCACCCACACACCTAGTGGGAGTCGAAACTGGGACGAAGGCTCAGCACCTTCACCTCAAGTCTATGCTAAGAATGCAATACAATGTTATAAACACCACGCATACAATAGGGGCCTCTTAATTACCAACCTATTTTTTTTGTTTGTTTTTTTTTTTTTTTCAAAAGGCATCTACCTGTTATGGGGACCAAGGTTGTTAAATGCGATGAGGCGAAGCGAGGCGTTGAGCCTGCGCTTCGCCTCTGAGGCGTATGCCTCTCACAACTGGTATGGAAGTGAAGCAGTGGGAGGGGAGGCAGTAAGAGAAGGACCACGCGCCCAGCTAGTACGGAAGCGAGGGATATGCCGGTCGTCCGGTGGTCGGAGAAGACTGAGCAGCAGCACAGCAACTCCGGTGGTCGGTGGTCACAACTGGTCGGAGGTTGATGAGGGGCGCATCATAGCAACGCCTCAGTACCTTGAGCGTGTGCCTCGCCTCTGAGGCGTACGCTTCAGGTACTGAGGCGTATGCCTCTCACAACACTGATGGGGACGCCACTTTGGTGGAGCATGCCCCTGATGACAACCAAATGTGCTATGACATACTAACATGGACACTGACATCCTGTGGTTGGTAGGAGCTGTCAGTGCACGTCTCTCTGTGGTGGGACGTTGCAGGTTTGAAACCCAGTGATACGTTTAATAATAGTAACTGGTGAGGTCTGCCAAACCCCAGCTTAAAAAAAAAACATAAACACTAACATATACATATATTATTTTAATATTATATACAACCAATTTTTTATGAAGCCCAAGTGCTAATGTTTTAGATTATTCTCCACCCTAGCGTTGAAAAAACCCCAAAAGTTACGCATAACCGGTAGGATTTAAGAAAATCCTAGAAAAAATATTAAAAACTTTTGCAGTTTATTCCTTGGATAGCAAAAGTTTTTGTCATATGCTCCTAGGATGTCAAAAGCCCTTGTCGTTTATGTTGGACAACAAAAACTTTTGTTGTTAATCTTGTACCAATTTTGTTCATAACGATAAAAGCTTTTGTCATTGTTGCTAGCTCGAATGTTGGGATAAACCCTAAGTGTAACGACCTCAACTCATACCCCTTAAAAAGTGTACATTTTTTTTTAACCATTAAAAAATATTTTTAGAGACTCGGGGCCTTTACAATTTTACTAATAATTAGATAACCAAACATACTACCAGGAATCTTACATTTACCATCCACACTGTAATAAATTAAATTTTATTAAATAAATATGAATAGTAATCTCAAGACAATTGCATAAGAATAACCAGAGTGCATGAATAATTAAATATAGCAAAAGAGAAATAAAAGCAGAGTCATGATGTTCATCTATAAAGTTGTCTAGCAAACGTGTAACACTCGTAGCTCTCCTAGAAGTGAGTCACTTCACTGATCTCCTGAGGCTGTAATAAACAATAAAAGTAAAGTGTCAGAATCCAAAAAAATTTGTGTATGAATCCCTCTAAATGAATCAAACAAATAAAAAAAATATAAATAAGATCCATGTAATATTTTAGAAGAATGCAATTATGATAAATTCATAACTCGATTAATCATTCATGCAATAGAAAATAATTATTAAGTATGAAAGAACATTTAAGAAATAACAGGGATCACAAATTAAGTCATACAATCATTTAACATGTATTAGAGAACAACATTATGCATTCACCAACATTTTACAATTAAAGAAACAATTAAATATGCATGATCTAATGCGTAGCATGAATATGCATGACTTCGGTGCAATGCATGAATAAATTATTATCCTTTATTAGAGTTTTCTTTTTCATATATATGTCCCTATTAAATGCACATAATTTAAGTTCTTTTTAATTATCATTGTCCGCAGATACACCAAATGCGTAAAATTTTCTCGAGATCAAGTAGAGTTTTTAGGGTAACTTAGCACACAAGTTATATTTTATTATTAGGTTCCAAATTTAGCCCTCGACCGAATCACCTTCGGAACATTAAACATCTACATCTAATGTCAGAATACTAAGTACCTTCACATCTAATAGTGTCACTTTCTTAGTATACAAAAACAACAACTGTGTCTATACACGACCCCCAAGTAAAGTGACAAATTCTCCCTAAAATCGTGGACAAGAGAAAGAACCTCAATATCGAGTTCATGGATAATCAATAGTACACACAAAGTTTTTGTATCCTCGTGGTCCCTCAAAATCAAAACTCTAAGATTCTCATTTTTTCAATGAAAGATCTAAGAGTGTATATTACACTGTTCTTTTATTTTTATTTGATTATTATTATCTCATTTCTTTAATTTATAATTTAACATGCAAACAAAGATAAAAGCTTGCATATTCTCCTGCGAGAACCATCACAAGACCACCACCCGCAGAAAAGTATAGAATAGTGCAATACAGTGGAACAACATTAATATAAATTTTTATGATGTATTTAAAATAAATAAAGAAAGAGAAAACCAAAACTCATGGCTCACCAGGCCTACGATGATTCATTTCGATCATTAATGCACCATATGCAAAAATCATGAATAACATACCACAATGAATTACTTTTGAATGTTTTACAATACACATTCATATATGACATTTAAAGATGTACATAAAACCATAATATCTATATGCATGTGCATGAATTCATAACTTCATAATCATTGTATGCTTTCATTTGATGCACATATTCATGTCGAATGCATGTTTTCATTTAATACATGTATTTGTGTCAAACACATGCTTTAAATCATGAATCATTTCAATTAAAACATGTGAACACTCACGCGATATTTACGTATATCAACATATCAAATTCACGTATGCTCATGCATAAGAAAAATCACCTTTCATTAAGGCTCAACTTAGCATAGAATGCATGTAAACATTCATGTGAGTATTTATATGCAAAACACGTCGATTTCAAGAGCACACGTGCACATAAGAATTATTGTGTATTCACACCTCAATTAGGCATGATTCACTAACATGCAAGCGTGCAAAAATCTTCATTTCTCTACATACATACAACCAAGCCCAAGTTGGAAAATAACAAATCTAGCATTTAACATGCATAAATGATTTTTTTTTTGCACATTGCAATGGGCCAAGTAACTTTACATGAACTACAAGAAATCAATCACATATCAAGTCTTATGGGTAATGACCATATATATATATATATATTTGAATACCCTGCCCAAGTGGAGCCACACGGGCCCAGAACAAGAGTTCAGCCGACATGTAGTCGGCTGGGGCTAAGGCCAATGATGCCCAGCCGAATGACAGTCGGTTGGGACTGAAGCAAAGCAATGCCCAGCAAATTAGTTAGCTTATTGTCATCTGTAAGTCTGTAGCGAAATGACTGTGACCATTTAATGTTCATCGTAGAAGTGGTAAGTACTTGGTTATGATCCTAATTCTTTGTTATTGATATGTGATATAGTGCGTGTGTGTTCACATGTACATGTGCATGTTTTTGTGCATTTTATGACGTGATGAATACATATTTTAGTTCCTTTCAATGCCTGTTATAATATGCCTTTTTGCAACTTCTTAACTGAGACATGGTTAAAGATGGGAAAGATGGCTTCCTGTGTAGATCCATAACGGTACTTACCATTGAGGTTTCACAAAGTTTATGTCAGGACACATCACGGCTAATTATGTGTAATAATAAATGATGTGCGCCATATATATGATTGATATTAGTATAGTGTAAAATTCCTATTGATTTTAAAACTTGCAAATAACAAAAAGAATTAAACTCAAATGATAGAGCCCCAAGTCATCAGCAGGGGACATCCATTGTTGATTTGATCTTGAGATCTGTTCCCTCAGAGGTTCACATTGAACAATGTCTAATATTTTTGTGGCTTAATCGCATGCATATTTCGGGGTTTATGGGAAACGCATGCTCATAATATCCATTTCGATCATGACCCAGTGTGAATCTGGTTTCTGGGCAGATTCCTTGGATTTAAACCCTATCATAGACTTAGGGATTTATTAATCCTAAACAGTTTCACGAACTGATTTAACATAAGGATTCACCGATCTTACTCTACGCAGATTTGCAAACTGGTTTGCATAATAAATACACATATTTATTAATCAAACACAGTTTTGCACCAAATTTAACATCAAGGCAGAAATCCCATAAACTGTCAGGTTTCAAATCTAGATTTTTATCAAAAATACCAAGAAAAAAAAAACAGATTTACAACATTATATATATATATATATATATATATATATATATATATATATATATATATATATATATATATATATATATATATATATGGGGCTTTCCTTTGTTCCTTCTTTTTCTTTTCCACCAAAACACTATATGGAATTTACTTACATTATTTCTTCTCGTTCGAATCGAGAGAGACCCGTACCTTTGCGTGAATAAAGAAAAAAAATAAAATCAATGGTGAGAAAATATCCGATGACTGGAGAAGAGGGCTCCTCCTTCTTCTTCTCCCTCTTTTTTCCTCTCTTCCTCTCATTCTCTCTATTTCTCTTTTCTTTCTTTCCCTTCTTTTTTTTTTATATATGGAGAGTGAGAGGGGGTGATGCCCCCCCTTCTTCAGCCCTCTTTAGATGGGCTGGAGAGGGAGAGCTTCCCCCTTGGGACTCTCTCTCAACTTTCTTTTTTTTCAAATTTTTTTTCCAACTCTTTTTAAAACTTGACTTTTCTTTTAAAACTTCTCAATTCTTTTAAAAATCTCTCTTAACCTCTCTTAAGTAAGAATAAGGACTTTTTTAAGGAATCTACTCAGCCATAAAATAAAATTCAGAATTACTATAATTTAATTAATTAAAAATTATCTCAAAGCTTCCAAAAATAGTCGAATTAACCCAGAAAGCTTCTTAACCTTATTAAAGTCTAAATTGAAGCTTTTTATTGAATTTAAAGCTAAAAAAATATTGGGCTTGGATTTGGACATGGATCCGAATTCACGATCCAAACTCATCTTTAGAAATCCAAATAGATTTTGGACTAGACTAAATCCAAATTAATATGGGTCTTAAATAAGATCCAAATCCATAATAATTTGGATCATATGCATTGGATCCAATCCGATCCAACTTCGGATCTTGTTCGACAAACAATTCAATTTTTTAAAAAATATAATTTTTGGGCTAATCAGAACTTGAATTCCAAAAAATAAAATATCATTGCGCTCAGAATTTTGAGACGCATCCAACGACATATTACACGAATATCAAATTCCGAATTTTGCAAGAAAATAACCCAACTTTCTCACGTTTCGATTGGCTCGTCTTGACCTTGTCGATGATACCTGGGCCAAACCTATACTCAAAAGCATCGGTCAAAAATCGAGGTTCAAACGATTTTTCTCCCAAGACCAATTTTTCAAAAAATCTCATAAAATGACTAAGTATGAAAATATGTGATATTACACTAAGCCTTATCCCCTACCCGTATCCTAATCTCATACATGCATTTTGTGCATAAATCTCTCGTTAGGAAACCTCTACCTTTAGAGATGAGCCTCACCCTACATTCATTGAGCTTGGTTTCTTTCTAGTTTCTTGGCCCTTAAGCAAGATAGCCCTAGCCAATAGGATTCAACCATATCATCCTCAACCAACCAGAGGGTGCCACACAATCCGTCCAACCGATCAGGAGTTGGTTGTCGTGCAACAACCAAATCTAAATACTTAGGATTAAGGTTCATAATCTAAAACCCAACCCATATTCCATTCCTAGAACCTATAAATAAAGGATGACTCTTAGATTTAATATAAGAAGTTCATACTCGAGTGCTACTCCTAAAGAAAATCACCTCACCCTATCCTCACTCTATCTTTCATCTGCTTCGATCTTGGGTCCCCACACAAAGGTGTTGCAAGATCTATTTTTCAAAGTCATCCTACCTATGCGAAGGTGTTGTTAGATTAGAGAGAAGCAACTCTTAAATCACTTACACGCCCCAGGAGGTGGATTTGCTGAGAGGATAAAGAGCTAAACAAACTTTGATTCCAAAAAAAATAATATCCAGATCTATTCATTTATTTTCGCTTCAATTTTGCTTTTTATTCTCACTTTTCATCATTTGCTGCATACATACTTTTACACTCTTAATTTGAATTGAATGTCATATCATTTAGTTGAGAGTTTAAAATTTTGGATCCATATCTTTTTTATCGTGAATTTCGAGCTACAAGGATTCAAATCAGCCTTTGCTTTACCTTTTTGTGGATAAGGACATCCGAGGTTTGAAGCATGAGTCTCACATCTTCTAAATCAATTTGGAAAGGAATTTTGCAAAATAAACAATGTGTATTTCATTTTCATAATTTTTTTGTTAACAAATATTTTTAATGTTTTTAAAATTCTTAATAATATTGCCTAAAATGCATTTTTAAATGTCAAATATCAAAAATAAGTTTTTATTCATTAAAATTTAAAAATACTTGTCCTTGTGTCCTATCTTTGCAAAAGGTTTTGAGCTTGCCTATCGAACTTATCTCAATGTTGGCTTGTTGTATGTACCCATATCTTTCCAACAAAGACACCAGACTAGGGTTGGATATCAGGCCGGGCACCTAGCCTCTCCTAGGTCAGATATGAAGGAGAGGCACGATATCATTCTAAGGGGTGTTTGTTACGTTCCCACTCAAGGGAACTACTTTGGAGGGAAAGTGCTTCCCCAGGGGAGGGTATGAACCCATTTTTGACAGGAAATATGCATTTTTTGCATTTATTATTTGGGTCCCATATATTTTTCATAAACATGTTTGTTTCACCCTTTGGAGAACAGATGCCCTCTTTCCTATGAAAGAGAGCTTCTTTCATATAAAAGAAAATGAATCGAACACCCCCTAAATGAAAAGTATGAGCCGATTGACGGATTGTCCTCTCTCATCATCCTGAACCAGGTCAGTCTATGTAAGGTAAAGTCTAAGCCCTAGGCAGCTTAGAGACTCACACTCATCATCAAGCCTTATCCTAAGTACATGGGTTAGCTTTGCAAGTCCTGTTTCTTCATTCTTGTCTATCGAGAGCTACATCATACATGCTCACACTTCTTTTTTCGACTGAGAAAGCTGGGGTTAAAGACACCCCTACCAGTTATACAACCATATATCATTGGAATTCGAACTTTCAACGTCCCAACAAGGTGACGTAAACTAACTGCTCCTACCAGACAAGTGGGACCCCCCCCGTTGGTTGCCGTGTGCCGGGGGGGGGGTCTTCCACAAAATTTTCCTAGACTTGTGCTGGATTTGGATCTACTAAACAAATACCCGAACTGAATAGCCCATGTTGACCTCTGCTCCTAGGTCAGCATATCAGACCTAGCCAATGGGTCAGGCCATGCCTACTGCCATATACAACCCATCCTCTGCTCCATTGACCCAAAGTGTTCTCTATCAAAAGCAGGACGACCAATAGAAAAAGGAAAGCCAATCAACCTCTCTAAATCTTCAATGTGAAAGCAGCCAAATCTTCTAGAACCCTAAAAACGAGTAGGTCACCTTTCCACTTTCCACCTTGTTTCACATGAGAATTTTCTTTGGCACCATACTTGTGGTAAGCTTTTCACATGAGAAATCTTCTATTATTTTTCAATTGAGGCTACCCCTTTCCTAACCATTGGCCTCTTCTCCAACATTTCCCTTTCAGCTTTTTGTTCCTTCAAGTTAGAAAAGAGTGCATATCATATCACATGATATATAATTAATAATATTGTGGCTAGACATCATTATTAAGTCAAACTAAACCAAACCTTATAGTTATTTCACAACCTTAAGTGAATTCTTAAAAACCATAATTATATTTTCAACTTGCTGTTTATTTTATTTATTTTATTTTTCAAAGTTAAACTGAATGGTATGTGGTGAGAGAAAGAGAAATCTTTAACTGACGACTGGATGCGTACCAACATGGTGGTATAATACCCTGAGGATCCATGTAAAAATTACATAAAATAGACTAGCAAGTCTGACCAATTAGTCCAAGGCGTAGCATAGGCACTGGGGACAGGGGTCCAAGCCTCGGAGTTTTACGCTGCCGGCACGACGACCATATGTATGGCAGGCTGAGCCAGCGCGACCAGGTCTTTGGGTGAGGTTTCTTCGGATTATAAATCCCAAAAAAAAGTCTGACCAATTAGCATGGAATGGAAGGTTTCTTGGAAAGCTGGCACATGGAAGGAAGAGTCAAACTCAACTCGTCAATGGTAATTTTTGTCTTTAAAACGGTCAAATCGAAAATTTAAAATAAAGAAGGAAAAAATGAGGTCAACATTTAAAAAAAAAATGAGGATTTGGATATTTTATGACCCCACCTACGGAATTGTATGGCGTGTTTTGGAGATCATGTCTAGCATGAACAAATCCATGTAAATCTTATCAAGATGTTCTTTTCAAGGAAAAAATATTGCGATAAATTAAAGAAATTTGTTCTTTAAGAAAGTTTTTGGCATTTTTAAAATTTGGAAATAAAAAATATAAAAAAAATAAAAGTGTGAAAAATGTTGGAAACATTGCAAATTAATTGAGAATTTTCTACTTAAAAATAGGAAGAAAATCCCAATATTTTTCACGTCCGTGCTTCAATAAGCTTCTAACGGCCAGATTGGGCATATACATGTACTTTAGTGCTTGGGTATTTAAACCCATTTTCCTATGATCCGTGATCAATTGATCAAATAGAATTGTTCCAATCTACACAACTTGGTGAGACTAGAGAGAAATTTGAAGTTGAGCTTACTTTATAAACTTGTTTAATAGATGCACATATTAGTAATCAAACCCAACATGGATTTGAATTGTAATTATAGGGATTTGGGTATCTGCTTAGGTCTCCAAACTCATCAATGTCTTCTATTCCAAGTTTAAATTTCCAAGCAAAGTTAGGCCTTAACATATGTATCCATTTGGCTTGAGCTCGAGCAGAGAGAAATATCAATCTTGAAACTTTCAACGGTTGAGAAGTAATCACAATCATATTAATTAGCATCAGTTTTATTAAATCTATATGCTTGAAGAGAACTAGTATGAGCTTTTGGAAAGCTAAAGTGGGGCATACTTGGATGCCGCTAAGGCTTTGTTTGGGAGCTTTGAATCGGATGTTTTCGATAACTCCCAACCAGAGCCTAAATTCCATGGCCAGAATCATTTAGAAAACAAGCAAACAAAGCAAAGATCACCTGCCTTTTTCATACTGTGCAGAATCTAGGATTTTCCCGAATTTCAGCCTTCTAACTGACATAAGAGTGCGTTTGAATATTTTGGCATCAAAATTCCAATGAAATTGTAATCTAAGTCCGTCGACTTCCTGAACTTGTATGTCAAATAGATGGGTAGGATTCTATTACAAAATGCCAACCTTCTTCACTAACAAATTTGAAGCCTGGAACTCGGGTACTTCGTGAATTTATTTTCCAACAAATTCCAGTCATTAAGCCTTCCAAAAAAGAAAGAAAAAATAGTATGCTAGGGTGCATCCACTGCATCCACTCGAGTGCAGTAGATACAATAATTTTCATATTTTTTTATGGTTTTGTCATCTAGCTTCGGGTAATCGCAAACACCGAAAGCAGGCCTTTTTAAGCGTACAAGCAACTCACAATACACACACAAATGAAAGCAAGAGTACGCGCATGCATAATCACAAAATAAGTAAAGAGGCAAGGATACAAAAATTTCTTTATAAATACTTGAAAGCAAAGTACATCAAGAGAAGAGAGAGTCTGAATACTCGAAGTTCTTAAGCAGTAAGGCCTTTTGGAGCACTTGAGAGTGCCAAAGAGGTATATACATCAGAAACAAAAAAGTAAAAAATATAAAGGTATGAAATACGCTCCCTCGCCTAAGTTGGCGCCATCCTCGACGCCAACTGTTTATGGTAGTCCTCTATAAGTTGTCAATGCTGAAACATGTTGGTGGCCTTCTCTCAGGTGGCATCACATTCCGGCAATCCCTTCCACTGTTTTAAGTACTTTTTGACTTTTCCAAGGTAATTGTTGGAATGGTTGATGATGGTTTTCGATTCTCTGCTTGAGGTGCTGACCGTTGAGGGTGCACATTGCAGAATGAAAGCACGTTAAGGCATGCTTCGTTGAGAGTCTTCTTTGTCTTCGTGTAGCGGCTCCAAGTTGCATATATGAAAGACCAGATGTACTTGAAAGTTTGCTGGCAAGTCCAGCCAATGTGTCAAGTTTCCCACGCACTTAATAATGGTGAAGGGGCCATTATACTTGCGTATAAGGCCTCAGTGGTAGCCCCAAAAGATGGTTATGCGATCGAAAAAGAGCTTCGCCAATACTTTGTCCTCAACACGAATTTATGTTGATCGACGCTTCTCATTTGCTCATTTCTTCATGCGCTTAGTCGTCTTTTTCAAATACACCTTTGCTAATTATGTCTGATCTTGCTAGTTTTTGATGAACTGGTATACATAAGGTGCTTTGCTACGTCCTCGTGCAACAAGGGAGTGTGAAGTTTGCAACTTCGAATGGATAATGACCGGATGACTCACTCTTTTGAAGGTTGTAATAGAATTGAGCTGCATCGAGTAAATCAACTCAATCCCTTTGATTGGCACTGACAAAGTGCCACAGATATTCCTCCAACATGTCATTGATCATCTCCATTTGTCCATCATTTTGAGGATGAAATCTTGTACTGAAGTGCAAGTTTGTCCCAATCAAGCGAAACACTACTCGCAAAAACTTTTCAGTGAAGCGGATATCATGATCACTGACAATGCTCTCTGGGATTCCCTAATGCTTGACTATATTTTGCAAGAACAACTTAGTAGTAACGGCAGCTAAGCAGGTGGCAGGGGTGGGCACGAAGATAACATACTTCAAAAACCTGTCCACAACCACATAGATAGAACTGCAACCTTGAGTTTTAGGCAAGCTCACGATGAAGTCTATGGTTATGCACTCCCACAGACGACTCGACACTAGTAGGGGCTCTAGTAGCCCTCCGGGTCTCTAATTGATGGGCTTGTCCTGTTGGCAAATCAAGCAAGCCCACACATAAGCATCCACATCATTGCACATCTGCGGCCAATAGAATACGCGTTCCAATAACACCAACGTTCTCTATTGTCCTGGGTGAACCGCCCAAGTGATATCATGGCACTCATGCATCAAGCACCTTCGTAGAGTATCCTGTTATGGGATGTATATACGGTCGCCCGCTGAGCGGAGCAAATCATCCTCCAGCCAAAATCTTTATGTCTTTCATTTCTTTACCAATGCGATCAGCTGTTGAGCCGTTGGGTCACTCTTTAAAGCTTCTCAATCTTGCTTGAGAAGATCGCTCATCGGTTGACTTACATTATCATCCCAAGCGAGCAAAGTTACAAGTTCTGCCCTCCAACTCAAAACATCAACAACAACATTGATCCTGTCAGGTTTGTACTCAAAGACCATATCAAATTTTGCCAAGAAATCTTATCAGCGAGCTTGTCTTGGACTCAGCTTCTTCTGAGTCTGGAAGTATCTTGTCGCAACATTGTCAGTGCATACAATGAATTGCGACCCCAAAAGATAGTGCCTCAATGTATGAAGACAATGCATGATCGTCAACATCTCGTGCTCATGCACAGTGTATCGATGCTCGGCGTCGTTTAGCTTTCTACTCTTAAATGCAATGGGATGTCCTTCCTAGAGCAACACCCCTCCGATTGTGAAGTCAGACACATCGGTCTGCATTTCAAATGGCTGTTGACAATCAGACAACCTTGTCACTGGTTTCTCTGTCAGAGCACACTTTAACCCGTCAAAAGCCTTCTGGCAAGCATCAGACCATAGCCATGGTCTGTCTTTGTTTAGCAGATACGTGAGCGCAACAACGATCTACGGATATTTTTTGATGAAGCGTTGATAGTAATTCGCAAGCCTCAAGAAAGAGCATAATTCAGGAACCTTACTAGACAGTTTTCAAGCTTGAATAGCCTCAACCTTCTTATGGTCCATTTTCAATGTACCTCCTCTCACAATATGGTTAAGGAAGTGAACTTCCTTCTAACCAAATAGGCACTTCTCATGCTTGACATATAGCTCATGGTCTTTTAAAGTCTGAAACACAATCTTAAGGTGTCGAACATGTTGCTTGATCGAATCGTTGTACACCACTATGTCGTCCAAGTACACAACAACATACTTATCAAGGTGTGGGTAGAAAATCTTGTTCATTAGGGTTGAAAAGGTGACGAGGGAGTTCATCAAGCCAAATGGCATAACAAGGAATTCAAACGCTCTATATCGTGTTACACAGGTAGTTTTTGGCTCGTTCTCTTTCGGATCTAACTTAAAGAAGACCTTTGCCTTTTCAAGCTGATCAAACAAGTCTGTGATCAAAGGAAGCAAATATTTATTCTTTATAATCATTTTATTTAGTACCCTATAGTCAATGCACAGACGCCTCAACCCATCGTGCTTTGCATAAAACAACACGAGCTCTCCAAAGGAAGCTTTGGATGGTTAGATGATTCCTACTTTGATCATATCATCCAATTGCTTGCGTAATTCCTACAACTCAGGAATTGCCATACGATATGGAGTCATTGTGGGTGGTCGTGCACCCAACACTAGCTCAATCTGATGGTCTACCTCGTGCCTCAAAGATAGCTTTTTCGGTAGTTCGGCAAGCATAACATCGCCAAACTTTTTCAATATTGATGCTAAGGCCTCTAGGACATCCGTGACTTCTTTCGCCTCGCCTGTAACGTGAATTATAACAAGAAAAGTCTTGTCACTACTTTTCATTCCTCTCTTCAAGTGGAGTGCAGACACCAAGCGCTTACAAGGCTTAACCGGTATCATAGTAACCATGCAGGACTGATTCTCTCCCTTAAACTAGCAACGTTGAGGTGAGGCATCGACATTATCTTGTTGTTTCTCAAGAATTTCATCTTGAGAATGACTTTGAAATCATCCCAACTGATAATGTGATCCTTACTGACCAGTTATGGCTTCTGAGTTAACGACTTTCATGCGGTTCTTCTTCTTTTTTCATTGTAGTCCAAAACGTTCTGCCTCTTCATGCGAGATGAAATTATGCTAGCACCTGTGTCTACCAATGCCTTGGTGAGTCTTTCGTTAAGTAAAAGTTTCAACTACATCAGTTTTTTGCATACGATCGGTTCTATAGTAGCTATCACCTTCACTGCATTCATTAGATGCATTGCCCCAATTGTTGGCGCCTCTACAGGTTGATGAACTTCTTCACCCTTAACAACATTCGCTGCTCGAGGTGCGTGGTTATCTCTATTTCTATTAGGACATGTACTGGCTCAGTGATCATCGTGGCAGATACGACAATCACAACGACGATTGTTGCCACCCTAGAAGTTATTCCTGTTCTGATTATTATTTTGGCAATCCTGTCGGTCTTGATTCCGTTAGTTTTCACGGCCAGCATTCTGCGTATAATCATTCCTTCGATTGTTATGGTCATTTCCCTGTTGTCTGCCTTGAAATGCTGCATTGTTCTTATTAAACTTGGCAAGCTTCTCTGCAACCACTAGCACTTCAGCTAGCATTGAAGGATCATGCCGAATGAGTTCTGTGTTTGCCCATCATTGCAAACCATTGCTGAAATATAACAACCGATCCTGATCATCCATTCTCTCAACTTCTAGCATTATTGAAGAGAATGCCTTGACATAGTCATGCACTAACCTTGTTTGTTTCAATGCCAGCAACCTTTTGCGGGTCATTTTCTCTTGACTTTTAGGCAAAAAGTAGTCTCGTAATTCTTTTTTGAGGTCTCCCATGAGACTATAGCAACCAACCCACGTCGAACATCACCCAAGCGACGTTTCCACCAAAGAGTCACTTCATCCACAAAGTGCATTATTGCGGTTCGCAGTCTATCTGCATATTCCTCTTTTCTCGCAGCTTCCAAGGACTGAACCATTTCGTAGATAAAGTTCTCAAGATCCTTTGAATCCCGCGTGCCTTTATACTTTTTGGGTTCAGGTAGCCTATAACGTGACCTATCCACATACGCCGCAGTGCCACTAGCTGAGACAGTCCTCAACTGCCACTCCAACTGATTATTCTTTCATCGGACAACATCCAATTCAACAGACATGATGTTGAACTGACTCAACAGATCATCAAATTTGGTGGCAAGGTCCTCTACCGAATAACCAAAACTAATGACAAGATTTTCCATAGAGTCTTCCACCCCCTCTACCACTGTCTTGATCTCTGTGTTGAGATCCTTAAAAGCAGCACAAGTCCCATTGACCAATTTCTCTATATTGGTCACTATCCCAGTCAGCTTGACAATATCATGCGAGATGGCTAACACCTTATCATCAGCCACGAATTCTTTTTCAGGAGGAATCATACTTCCTGAAGGAGTCGTGACATTCTTCTTCAGTACTATTGTCAATCTTAATGTCGACAAGGCTCTAGTATCAACTTGTCACGGGCTTAGAAGTGAAGGCCCCAACGACGTAGCTTCGGGTAATCACAAACACTGAAAGCAGGCTTTTTAAGTGCACAAGAAACTCACAACACACACGTATGAATGAAAGCAAGAGTATGTGCATACACAATCATAAAGAGAGCAAAGAGGCAAGGATGCAAAAAACTTCTTTATAGATATTTGAAAGAAAAGTACATCGAGAGAAGAAGAAAATGTTCGAATACACAGAGTTCTTAAGCTGTAAGGCCTTTTGGGGCACTCGAGAGTGCCAAAGAGGTATATACATCAGAAACAAAAAGGTGAAAAATATGACAGTCCGAAACATGTAGATTGTTTATTGAAAAACAAGTTTTGAATTAAGTGGCTCTGAGAAGCATGCAGGTTTTTCAAGATCTTTAAAATGACCCACATTATGTAAATATCTCATGTCTCAAAAAATCATGTTTTTAGGTTAAAAAACATAATAAAAGATGGATCTCTAGCAAATGGACAATGGTGAATAAATCTACCATGGTAGAACAAGTAGATAAAACTTTTTTTTTTTGATTTATAACCCGAAGAAACCACACCCGATACAAAGACTTAGTCGTGCTGGCTCAGCCTGTCAAACTTATAGTCATTGTGCCGGAGGCCTAAAGCTTCGAGGTTAAGACCTCCCCCGTGTTTTGGACCCAGGTGGAACCAGACTTGTCTTCGATTTTTGGGTATGGTATTGGGTCCAGATCTGGATCTAATCGAAACGACCATAATAGAAACCATACCCAGACCCGATAAGTACTTCATGCACTAGACCCGAGCCATACTCGATAAAATACTATTTTTATCATTTTTACATTGAAAAATTACAGGTCTTAATCAAAACCCAGGTCAAGCCTGGGTCTGGTATAAAATTTCATAAACTATACCTAGCTTCATGCATTAATCAAACTTTCAGGTCCGGACCCCGGTCTTAATCGAGTCTTCTTATTTATTACCTTACCCGAATCCTATAGAGTTTTGTAGAGGTCGGGTTCGGGTAAACCCGACTTGTTGACACCCTTAGAGAGGAGACACCCATTAGAATTGAACCTTGACCGCCCATCTACCACAGCCAATTTCCCACCCCTCTATGCCCCCCCCCCCCCTTCGAGATGAGCAAATCCAGCTTACACCCATGATTTTCATCTGGGTGAGAGTAGGTGCACCTATAACTCCTAGCCGGGAGTTCAAAAGCTCTGTAATCCAAACATGCTTATGAAATTTGAAGATCAAATAAAATTCTAGAAAGGTCGTGCTGCCTGCCATATTGAATCATTGACAATTGACCAGCGACCGCCTTACGTTTCACCACTTTGGTCATCATCCGATCTTTTGGCTGATAATGCTTGGTTAGCCAAAATTGACCCGAAACGTTAGGTGGTCGATAGGGACACACAGCCACCACTCTGAGCGTTGGCCTATTTATATCTGCATCACTCACCTACCCATTTCCATCGTCAAGCGATCTCTTTCCCCTTTAGATTGTTTCAGATCTTGGTTGGCCTCCCTTCTCTTCTGCTGATCCAGATTCCTCCCTCCTTGAGAAACACAGGTTTGTGGGTACCTTCTTTTTCGATTTTTGCATATTCCTTTGATTCTGTAGTTCATCAATCTTTGGGACTTGATAATTCTTTGTTATGTGATGTATAAATTTTTGGGTATGTTTCTGCACTTTAAAAATGGGATATTTGATGTTGGTCTCTCTAGATGATTCAGTTCCATAACATAGTCCTGCTTTTTTATCTCTAGATCACAGCTTTGAGTTTTCTCTGTTTTATTATTTTTGGATCTTGAGTTGATAAATTGCAAAAAGAACAGAAAATTTTTTGTGGGTTATGCTAAAAAATCTAAGTTTTTCTTTCCTTGTAACTCTTATGCGGAAAACGTGTATGGAGTTTTGTAGTTCTTTGTTACCTCGGAAGTTTTCATTTGTTTACAAGTGATCCCAAAATCCTTGATCTTGGTTTTTGTGGCACAAGATCCCGCCTTTTCATCCCTTTTGTCAATCACATATTTGGAATTTTCTTTGTTTTATTGCACAATGTCATTCTTGAGAGCCTCTTCTTTGTCTTGTTTCTGTACCTATTTTCTCATGCAGGTTGTTTTGATTCAAGATCTCGATCTGGGGACCCTGAATTGTTTAGTAATTTGATTTTTCTTCTCTCCCTTAAACAGGAAATTTGTTGGCTGCAACAAATTGTAGGAGATGGCTTCTTCCGATACCCTTTCGAGAATTGGCCTTGCAGGCCTTGCTGTCATGGGCCAAAATCTCGCCCTGAACATCGCCGAGAAAGGATTCCCCATCTCTGTGTACAACAGAACCACCTCCAAGGTCGACGAGACCGTGGAAAGGGCGAAGCAGGAAGGAAACCTTCCCCTGAGAGGCTTCCATGACCCCAAATCCTTTGTCCTCTCCATCCAGAAACCCAGAGTCGTCATCATGCTGGTCAAGGCCGGTGCCCCGGTCGATCAGACCATCGATACCCTCTCGGTGCACTTGGAGGAAGGCGACTGCATCATCGATGGTGGCAATGAGTGGTATGAGAACACCGAGAGAAGGGAGAAAGCCATGGCTGAAAAGGGTCTCCTTTATCTTGGTATGGGCGTCTCTGGTGGAGAAGAGGGTGCCCGCCATGGCCCGTCGCTCATGCCCGGTGGTTCCTTCGAGGCCTACAAGAACATTGAGGATATCCTCCTCAAGGTCGCTGCACAGGTCCCTGACAGTGGACCCTGTGTCACTTATATTGGCAAAGGTGGATCAGGCAACTTTGTTAAGATGGTCCACAATGGCATTGAGTATGGTGATATGCAGCTGATTGCTGAGGCATATGATGTTCTGAAAACTGTTGGCAAGCTCTCCAACGACGAATTGCACGAAGTTTTTACCGAATGGAACAAGGGAGAACTTCTAAGTTTCTTGGTTGAGATCACTGCTGATATTTTCAGCATCAAGGATGATAAGGGGGATGGTTATTTGGTAGACAAGGTTTTAGATAAGACTGGGATGAAGGGTACTGGAAAATGGACGGTTCAGCAGGCTGCTGAATTGTCTGTTGCAGCACCCACCATAGCTTCGTCTTTGGATTTGAGGTTTTTGAGTGGATTGAAGGAGGAAAGAGTGAATGCATCGAAAGTTTTCAAGGATGGTGGTCTCAGCGATCAGATTGTGGACAAGAAGAAATTGATCGATGACGTGAGGCAAGCGCTTTATTGTTCAAAGATATGCAGTTATGCCCAAGGAATGAATCTGATTCGTGCCAAGAGCATTGAGAAAGGTTGGGATCTTAAATTGGGTGAGCTTGCTAGAATTTGGAAGGGTGGTTGTATCATTCGTGCCATATTTTTGGACCGCATCAAGAAGGCGTATGACAGGAACCCCGAGCTTTCAAGTCTTCTTATCGACCCTGAGTTTGCAAAGGAAATTGTAGAACGACAGTCTGCTTGGCGTCGCGTTGTCTGCCTTGCAATAAACTCGGGTATTAGCACCCCAGGCATGTGCGCAAGTTTGGCTTATTTTGACACTTACAGGAGGGAAAGTCTGCCTGCTAATCTTGTTCAGGCCCAGCGAGATTATTTTGGAGCTCATACATATGAGAGGACTGATGTTGCAGGTTCCTTCCACACAGAGTGGTTCAAATTAGCCAAACTGAACATCTAATCATCACCTGTCTCACTTGTAAGTGGCCTTTTCAAGCTGACCACTTGAATAATAAAAAGATAAGGGTATCAATCCTTTTATTTGGATTGAAAGTTGGAATTTGCTTTTGGTCACGTAGGTTAGAGCATCATGCGTTTTCCTATTTACCAGGTTTGCTTCTCTGGCGTGTCTCATTTAGTACTTCTGGAGTTGTATTCTGTTTGAGCCTAGTTATCTTTCTACTTCCATGTAATGATCAAGGGAATGTTTTTGAATAACCTTTTCAGGTATTAGTATTGTTTCCATTTCTCTTATTTTGGTCTAAGATGTATGCATTATTATGTGTCAACTTTTAAACCAAGTATTTGGGTAATTTTTATGGTGGTTCATCCATCTCTTTGTCATTGGTTAGATTCTGGTGCTACTCTAAGCCCATAGTTCAGTTGGCACAGTAAATCTATGATGCTGGTAAGCATGCATACGTGCATGCATGCACACCACTGATCTTTTGTGTGATAGATCTATTAGATATTGAATTTAAAGCTTTTTTCTTTCTTTCTTTTCTAATTCATTGGTGTTGATGAATCTTATCTTAATTTCTGGTCCTGGTGGTAGCCCTTGGTTAATAGATTACAATGCTGCCAATCTATGCCATGTTCAACTCCCCTTGGTTAATAGAGTACAATGCTGCCAATCTATACCATGTTCAGCTGTTCCAAGAAATAGTTCTATTCGATGAATGAACTCATTTATCATTTTGCAAGATATTTGACTTTGTTTTCTTGAGAACTTTATCACAGGGCATGACGCATTCCTCTCATACTTCGTTGCGTTTTAGGCTCTCTGTTTGGGAGTCTTAAATTGGAGGTCAACAGCCTTTGTTGTTTGGTAGTAGTGACTAGGGGTGTCAACGGGTCGGGTTTTGTTCGGACAAAACCAGACTTGAACCAGATTTTCAGGTATGGTATTGGGTTCAAATGTGGGTCTAATCAGGTCTACTATAATAGGAACCATACCCGGATCCGATAAGAACTACATAAACCAGACCCGGACCATACTCGGTAAAATAATATTTTTTTTATGATTTTTACATTGAAAATTTGCTGGTTTTAATCAGAACTCGAGTCAGGTCCGGGCCTGGGTCTGATATAAAATTTCACAAACTATACCCGGGTCTATGTATTAATCGGACCTTCGGGTCTGGACCTGGGTCTTAATCGGGTCTTCTTATTTGTGACCATACCTGGACCCTGTAGGGTTTGGTCGGGTCGGGTAAACCAGACCCGTTGACAACCCTAGTAGTGACTTTGTCAAAAAGCTGCGATAGGCATGGAGTTGACAACCCCAACATCACATTTCAACACCATTTACAAAAAGAATGTTGTGGACAACTCCATGTCCAATACAATGGCGTTGTTTGGTAGTAGTGAGGTTGCCAAAAAATTGGGATAGGCATGGAGTTGACAACCTCAACATCACATTTCAACACCATTTACAAAAAGATTCTTTTAACAACTCCATGTCCAATACAACAGTTTAGCAAAACAATCTTTTGGCAAAATTCCATCTCAATGCAAGCTCCCAGAGAGAGCTTTAATGAGAATTGCCATCTATTTCATATTTTAATTTAAATCAACTGCTTTGTTTCCACAGGCATTTTTAAGGTTAAATTTTGTTAGCATTTTAACTTTTTTGCTTGGTGGTTGAAAACAGAAAAATGATTGCAGACATTTGGTTATATGAGTTTTTGCATTTCTTCACTCCTTTTAGTAGAGGCTGTTTGTGTCTATTACAAAGCAGGTTTTTGTCCATTTATATGCTTGAGTGGTGTTGTTTTTTCTGCATAATCAAGGTTGTTTATGTAATGATCAATTTTGTTTTTTTGTATTGAAATTTCCTTTTTAGAAAGGCCCACGCATTTTCTTTTTAAAAACCTTTTTTTGAAATACGAGTTTCAAATCAGGATCTCAAATATTCAAATACTTTGCACATCTTTTGCAAAATCATCATTTTCTTTACGTACCATTATAATACTCAACACAAAGGCCAACTCAAGATACCCGCTCGATACCACAGATCAACACCTGACAAATCAAGATCATTCTTCTATTCAAACGGTGCTCTCTTGCACAAACCGGACTTCTCTTAGCTTAAAAACCACATATCTCAACAATGATTAACCTCATTGTCCATCTACACCTCATTCATGGTTTGGTTCTATCGAATCTTTAGCTCAAAAGCCCATACTCGAACTCAAATCACCAAGAAACTATGCTAAGGTAACTCAGGAGTCAACCCTCCTAAACTCAAGAACCAACTCATAAGAGGACCCAACAAACCAAAAAAATAAGTCAGGAGTCAACCCTAGGGTCGACCTTCAACAAAGTAAAATCACTCAACTGAAATAGTAGGAGTTGACCCTCACACACACAAGTGTCAACCCTCAACACTAAACTATCAATCTGAACCAAAGAGGAATAGACCCACCCATCTCAAGAGAACCCTCAGCCAAAGCACACTAATCAAAAGAGGAGTCGACCCATCCAACTTAGGGATCGACCCTCACGCTACAATAAATTTCACTTGGAGTCGACTTTCTCACACTAGTGTCAACCCTAGACTACAACAAAGTCCAAATTCTTCATGGTTAAGCTTAGATGTAGCAACCCTAACACAGATTAAGTTTACCATCAGGTGCCTATGCAAGTCTTTATGTATTTCCAAACCTTGCAATACAGTCCCACAAATCCGTGCTCACATAGGCACCACAATTACGTATTGCCACACTCAATACAAACCTCAAACACCAATTCCCATGAATACTCAAACTACTTAATGCCATACTTGCACTACGAACATATAAAAACTCCAACTTAAATCATGTTATTCATTCTTTCATGCCTCATTCATTCATTTGTATCACACCGCACATGCATGCTTGGGTACCACTCACACATATTAACACTAACCAACTTAATTCTAAACATGAAACATTTATAAGCATGTTGTACCCATATATCTCAACATGAACTCATTTGAAAGCGACTATAATCTCAAAGATCTAAACATGGTTTAACATGCTAAAATCTTACACTTCGTGGGAATTCACACATCTTTCATAGTTATGCTAGAATTACAGAAATACAACATGATTTTCTAATCCAAATACCCAATTTCCTACTAACATGCTATGCACCATTAAACAAAATGTAGAGTGTACTATCATACTTCGAATCTACACCAATCTGCGGTCCACGACACACTTCAACTTCGAATTCACCATGAACACGTACTTTCCACTATAGAAAACTCCAACACTCTAGAAAAAATGCTCCATCACAATAACTCCATTGATCTGGACTCCTCTCAAAACAAACCACATTCATAGGTACAAACCTCTCTCCAAAGGTGAGGGATGAGAGAGAGAGAAGGAACAAAGGGAAGAACAAGAGAAAGGGATTTCGTAAGGGATTTCGTTTGAGAAAGAGCATAAGAGAGAAATGAAGATTAAGAGGGAAACCCCCATTAAAAACCAAGATTAAGGGGTGGGGTTAAATGGTTAATCAAGAAGAAAGGTGGGGTCTCTTGGCAACAACAAAAATAAAGGACTTTCCAAGCTGCCCTTAAAAGCACACTAAATACCAAACATGCCTCTCCATACCAAAAATACCCTTAGGTTGAAACCAAACTACAAATCTACCATTTTCATAAAAACTAACATTTTTTTTAGAAAATTCCAAGCATATCACTATGCCAAAAATGTCCTCAACCTAACTTCAAAATACCGAGCATGTCTCTTACCCAAAAAAACCATGATCTAGTTAAAAAATGATGACTATGTCCCCAAATCCAAACAGGTTCAATCCAAACCCAATTTTGACCATTTTTTAATCATGATTTTCATGATGACCCAATATTCATCAATATTAATATCAATCCCAATGAAAAGACTCATAATTATTTAAATAATCACATAAATAAATGATCCAAAAATATGGTTTTGTGAACTTTGAAAGAGAGGTGTGTTGGGGTTTCTCCTAGTGCTCTCATGCTTTCTGTTGTTTGGGAGCGATGGTGTTGCCAAAACATTGCATTGGGAATGAACTTGGCAACCCCAACAACACATTTCAACACTATTTGCAAGAGGATGTTTTTAGTAAATCCATTCTCAACTCCACATTTTGGCAAAACCATATTTTGACAACATATGAAAATAGTGTTTTCATCCCAATGCAAGGCTCTCAAATAAAGCCTCGACATCAATCTCATAGAGCTTATTGAGTTTTGAAACCAACTGATGTTTTTGATAGCCTTAGTAACTTTAATAGTTTTCAGCTGCATATGCTTAAACAAACCAGATCTAAGTTATTACTTTTAGAACTTTGTTGAACCTATAAACCGAAGAAACCGCACCCGACATGAAGACGTGGTTGCACTGGCTCAGCCTGTCATACCTATGGTAGTCATGCTGGCTGCATAAAACTTCGAGGCTAGGACCCCTGCCCCTGGGATTTACTTTTAGAACTTGCCTTATGCTTTTCACAGCTTCAAGAATAACCATGAAATGAATAAAATCCTAGAGAATGATTAGTTATAGCGAATGCCAAGAGAAGTTGTGTTTGATACTACAAGAAAAATGTTAATTAGCGCTGAAAATTTGCGACAGAATATTTTTGTCGCAAATTTGTGATGGATTAGTTAGAGAAAATTAGTCGTCCCTAAAATTGAATTTACTTGCGGAATTCGCGACAGAAAAATTCTGTCCCAAATTTTATCGTTAATTAGCGAATGGATTCGCGATGAAAAAATTTTGTCTTAAAATCTATCGCTAATTAGCGACAGATTTGTGATGAACAAATTCTGTGTCAAAATTTGTCGCTAATTAGCTACGGATTAGCGATAGAATTAATCAATCGCTAATTAGCGATGGATTTTGAGACAGAATTTGTCTGTCGCGAATTCTTCGTTAATTTGTAGTAAAAAAATCATATTGGTTGCCACGTTGGCAATCTGTGTGCGACAACGTTCTACCAATCATAACACAAAGCATCATGCACTTCAAACCTTATAAGTACACGCAGTGAGTTACTCCATCCTCATCCACTCCCTCAGCAAGTCACAAAAGCTCTATGAGGCCTTTCTCCTATCCCACCACCTCGACCCCATGAGCCTCCTCACCTACAATGCCCTCATCAGCGCCTGCGCCCACAACGACGACCTCGAGAAGGCCCTCCACCTGCTCTCGGAGATGCAGCGCCTGGGCATCCACTCCAACCCCATCAATTACATCGTCGTCGTCCAGGTCTACGCCCGCATCACCGTCGATTCCGACATCCTCGATCGCCTCTGCGACGAGCTTCAAGACGATGGCATCAAGCCGGATGCTCGCTTCTACAATGACCTCATCCTCGCCTTCAGCAAGGCTGGCGATCCCGATCAAGCGCTTTTTTTCCTCTCCAAGGGCTCAACCCCAAGACCTCCACCTACGTCACCCTCATCTCTGCCCTCGGCAATTCTGGCCGTACCGTCGAGGTGGAGGCCATTTTCCACGAGAGCGGCCTGCAACCCAAATCCCGAGCTTTCAACACCCTGCTCAAGGGGTTTGTAAAGAGGGGGCTCCTCGACGATGCTGAGTGCATCGTCTCAGAGATGGAGAAGGCCGAGATCGCCCCCGACGACCACACCTACAACCTCCTGCTCGACCTCTACTCTATCGTCGGCCGCCAGGAGACTACCCAGATCCTCCTGGAAGAGATGGAGGCCAGCAACGTCCAACCCAATTCCTATGTCTTCAACCGGCTGCTCGCGATCTACCATGACACGGGCGAGTGGCAAAGGGCGTTCGAGGTGTTCAGGGAGATGCGGATCGGTGGGCGTCTCCCCTGATCGCCACTTCTACAATGTTACGATCGACATCTTCGGCAGGAACAATGGCCTCCACTTCTAAAATTTATTTTTTTTAAATGTTGCGACGGGTTACCCAAAATGAATTTCTTTTTTTGGTTCATATCGCTGACCCCAATTGTTTTGGGATGAAGGCGTAGTTGTTGTTGTTGCGACGGGTTAGCCACAGATATTATCCGTCGCTAATATCCGTCGCTAATTCATATAAAGTAGCGATAGATATGCATTTGTCGTAAAACCAAATCTCTGCTTGTTTAGCGATGGACTCACGACAGATCATGATATTCGCTAATCTGTCGCAAATTAGCGATAAAAGTAGCGACAGATCAGTTCTGACGCTAATTAGCGATCAGAAATTTGCAATGGACTCTATCCAACGCTAATCCATCGCAAAAATGATGAATTTGTGATGGATTAGCGTCGGATAGAGTCCGTCGCTAACTAACATTTTTCTTGTAGTGTGAGCTCCACCATAAATTTGACGGTCTAACATGTAGACAGTAGCAGATATTAGCTCTTGCTGGGTTGTTTTGTCAAAGATAAGAGGTCCTTCTGCCAGTGCCATCTTCAATAACCACAACGAAGTTACTAGAATCAAGTAACCAGGTTGTGTGGGTTATCGGCTGTCTCACCAAGGCCCAAAGATCCCAGTATGTTTGATCGACGTCTGGTCTGAGCAGACCCTGATCAGACCATGTATGGTATCCGGTTTGAATTTGGATTTGAGTATGGTCAGGTCAGATAATCCCATGCCCAAGTTCTTGATTGGACAGAATGAAACTGCATTACTTTTGAATCATGCTCAAAGTCCATTGCTCTGTCACTTTTGTTTGGCAAATCAGTGGGGCATACTGTTGCAGTTTCTATAGGTTGAGTGCTATGTGGACCTTTAAACTTTAGAGATGCCAAAATTATTGGGGGCCAAGATCACATGCAAAGCTAGGGATGGCAGTGGACCGGGAATGGGGACAAGGTCTTCACCCCCGCCCCGTCTCAAAATTCTGCCCTCCATCCGCGCCTTCATCCCGGTACGGGTTTTGATTTTAACCTCCATCCCTGTTTCATGTCCTTCATCCTCAGTTCAAACGAAGCGAGTCGGGGCAAAGCGGGGGCGGGGGCGGGGCGAGAGAAAGCACAAGTCCATCCCTGTTTCATGTCTTTCATCCCTGGTCCCAAACGGGATGAGGCAGGGTGGAAGAAAGCGTAAGTCCATCCCACCTCAATCCCCGTTTCATGTCTTCCATCCCTGGTCCAAACGGGACAAGGTGGGGCAGGGCCCCATTTTCCCCTGTCCACTGTCATCCCTATGCAAAACAAGGACAAAAAAACACTATGGCAAGTTTGGTAGCTGAAAAATGCGCAGTGGCAACTCTTCCATTCTTTCCAAGCAAAAAAATTTTGAAAGAAAATTTTTCTCTGTTGCCCTGATTTGGACAGGAAAATTTTTTCCATCTTAAAGACGGAGGATTTTTTCCTATAGTTTTTTAATTTCTTGAAGGTTTGGATGGTAAAGTCATACCCTTTTTGCTAAGAGGTAACAGCAACATCTGCCTCAAAAGGTGGCTTTTCTTTCTCATGTGAAATCTATGCCACAAGAGGCAAACGACATTTTTGACCCCGTTTGTGGCCTGGCATGATAAGGACGAAACAAGTGGTATACCCATGAAAAATACATATGATATTTTTTTTTGTTTTCAATAATAAATGCACTGTATCAAACACATTTTAATCAATTAAATAAAAAAATCATGTCATGTTCTATTTTGGAAAAAAATATTGCAAATCCTTGTCTCAAATTCCTATCAAATGCTAAATGAAATATGCTAAAATGACATTAAATGGGTTTTTCTGCTTTTTGGTATTCTTTTCGTAGTTCCGACCTCATAAATGTGTTTGGGCATGATCGATTCACGACTGATCCACACTTAAATCATGTGTTTTCGATGAAAAAAATGATATTTGGAGCCTTAAAAAAATTTATAAAGATTTTGCACCGTTAATTTTTTTAACATTATAAAAACCATTCATTCTTAGGAATCGACTGATCCCTATAAAATCAACTACATAGATCACATCTGTACGGTCACAATTCAAAAAAAAAAAAAACCCAGAAAATTTCGTTTAGCACATACCCATTACGCCATGCTTCGAAGTGGTAAAATTGATAGTTGTATCACCCCCCAAGGGGTTTGGCATAGTGGCATGAGGCCAAGGCCGTTAGGCCGGTGGTCTAGGTTCAAATCTCATAGGCGTCACCTTTTGCACAAGCCTAAGCGTGACGATTTTCTGTGGGCAAAGGTAAGTCCCAGAGTTTTATGCTGTCAGGACAGTGATCGTACGGTAGGCAGAGCCAGCGTGGTTAGGCCAATGTTCCTCAATAGCATATCATGTGTGGAGTATGCCCGCACTCGATATCAATATGAAATTCATGTTGTAAGCCATAAATAGAGGAAAAAAAATTAGCTACTCTTTACTGTGTCGTACCTTAAAGTAAAATCAGCCAGCACCATTATATTTTCTTGATTTTTTCATGGGTTAATATCTAAAAATTTGATCTATGTGGTTTGTTTAGTCAACAGAATGTTTTGTACCATCGATTGTGTTGTATAAGTAGATTTTTTAGGATCTTCAAAAATTCAAGGGTTCATAATGTGCCAAAATTTCATGAATGAGAAAATATTTATATGGAAATCACTTAATAAAAAAATATATTACCTAGTAAATGGGCCATGTTGATTGCATCTCTAGGATCAAATCCGTTCGAATAAAACTTGCACCTGTGACTTTTAGCTAAGGTACGGTACTCCAGAGTGTAGCCAATACTTTCTCTAAATAGAAATATCAGAAACACAGAAAATTCAAAGGAAAATGTAGGAAATAACTAAAAATGCTAAGAAAATTGACTAGAAAATTGAATATAATCGAAATAAATGGAAATAAAGAATTCTCAAATCTCAATCTTGACTTCCAATCCGGTGGATCTCTCCATTATTTATAGGTGAGAAAATTTAATCCTAGTAAACCTAAGCTACCCATTTTGATAAATATTAATTAAGAAACATCCTAATTCCAATTGAATTCTAATTTAGGATATGGACCCATTATATAGATCCAATATTCATTACAAAATAAAAAAATCCAAATAAAAGTCCTAATTAAAACTGTATCCAAATGGCTCCCTTGGACCTAGATTGTGCCCTGCTCCACTCCTGCATCATCAGTATTCATAAAGAATACAAATATACAATTCAAGAGCCGATCTCTAGCTTTTAGAACATGATGCACACATATATATGAGGTTTGATTAGGTAAAAAAAAAGGTGCGTCTGTGATTCTTAGAGGTGACATAACGTCATGTCGTCATTACCTAATGTTATTCCAAAGAAACTATATTGCAATAATGATTAAGTATTTTAACTCATGTATGGAAATATATACCAAAATATCAATTTATAAATTCTATTAATTTTCTGAAAACTTGTACCAATTCTTTTAAAAACCATATAGACATTTTATTTTTAATTTGGACAAACCACCCCAGGCGCAGAGACCTAACCGAGCTGGCTCTCTCTCTCTCTCTCTCTCTCTCTCTATATATATATATATATATATATATATATATATATATATATATTTCACACCTACTAAGCCGTGATTTTTCACTAAAAAAAGACACATTTGTACATGAAAAATACCTAATTTAATGTATGTTACCTACTAAGCAACCTATGATGATAAGCACGTCTACCTGTTTAGATGAAGCAAAACATCACCAGCAGTAACATGTTTTGGTGAGACTTAACCAAAATGGGACCTGACTAGAGCATTCCCCTATTTCATTTAGTAGGTTTTCATCACTCACTATATATATAGAAGAAAATATTAACTACACTGAGTATGAATACTAAAATTCATGTGTAAGCTTTATTTGATCAATTTAACCCCACAAATGCGTTCAACATTGTCCATTTACTATGGAATGCACTTTTTATTGAGCAGCTTCATTATAAAAAGATGATTTTCTCAATCAGAAACTTTTGACATAGTCAACTGTTGAATTTTGAAGCCCTTAAAATGTCTGTTTATACAATGCAATCGAATAATATAAAACATGTTTTTGACTAAACAAACCATATAATTCACACCTGTAAGGCTTGATTATAAAAAAAAGAAAATATGAACGAACAAGGTGTTTCTACTGTACATACAGTACAGTCGAGGGTAGTCAATGTTCTCTCTCTCTCTCTCTCTCTCTATATATATATATATATATATATATATATATATATATGCCAGCTTATTTTATCAATTTGACACTACAGATGCGTTCAGCATGGTCAATTTATTAGGGAATGCACTTTTAATCAAGTGTTTTCATTGTAAAACCCTAATTTTGTAAATTGTGAAATTTTAATGCATCGTAGACTGCTATAATTTGAATCACTTGAAAATTCTATTTGCATAACATGATCGGACGATATAAAACTTGGTTTGAACTAAACAAATCATATAGATCGTATCCATAGGACTTAATCTACAAAAAAAAAAGTGAAGAAACATGATGTTTTTACTAGAGGGCATATATAGTTATATGATGGAGTGCAATTACAGGAGCTAAAAAACCAGCGAACAGGTGGACGTGCAGTAGTACACCATGCATCCACCCAAATGGGCTTTAGCGATAGGCGTGACCACCAATAAAGACCCTTATTTTTTCAATTGATGTTTCAACACAAGTTTGGCAAATCTGATTCCATAGATGTTTTGAGCATGATAAATTTGCTAGGAATCAGCTGTTGGATTCTGTTTTCTTGATGAAAAAACTATGATTTTATAAGCTTTTCAATTTATAAAAATTTCAAGCTATTGATTTTTGAAGCCTTATAAAAACCTGCTTGCATGTTATAATTGGATGATCCAAATCCTGTTCCTGCTAAACAGACCATGTACATTACACCTGTAAGCTCAAATTCAAAACAAAAAAAGGTGAACAACCAAGACTCTTTACACCCTCTACTGTTAGGAGGAACCAATCACTCGCATAGGAAAATTGGTTCCTTCCTACACACAAGGAAAAACATTGCCCATTCACTACAACAAAGCAGTAGATTAGAGACGACCACATTCCGTCGCTAACATGGTTAGCGACGGATTAGCGACAACGAGGCGACAATATGCTTACGTTGCGAATATTTCGACGCTAACTGGCGACGGAATTATTCCGTCGCCAGGTCCGTCGCTAATTGCGACGGAATAACGAGCGCTATATTCCATCGCCAATCCGCCGGTACTAAATGGCGACCACGGCTTGGCGACGGATTTACTTCCGTCGCTATGCCGTCGCTAGATTAATATGAATAGCGACGGATGGTTCCGTCGCTAATCCGTCGCAAACACGAAAAAAAACTAAAAATTTTTTTTTTGAAAATTAAATACCGAGCAATTTCTATTTCCTGTAAATAAAAAACAAACCACACAAAAAATTTCATATAACAAGAATCTACAACAATTAATCCTTCCACCTTAAAATTAAGAAGTTTAATTATTTACAATTCAACAATTACAATTAGGAAACATAAAAAAATAGAACTTCTTCAACACAGTCCTCTAATCATCGCCAAGATTTTGTGCGTCTTCTTATTCATTGTCTTTATCTGTCCCTTCAGCTCCACTACGCTGATTATCGCTAGCAGCCTACACAAGAAAAAAACAGTCAGTATTGATAAACAAAATATAATGAAATAAATTACAACTATATGTGATTCTATCATGTGCTCATGAGTGATCTAAGGCAATAAAAAAACTCTATATGTGATTCTATCATGCTCATATGTGCTCTAAGGTAGACAAAAAGTTATATATATATGTGATTCTATCATGCTCATATGTGTGCTAAGGCAGTCAAAAAATTGAATATGTGATTATAGCATGTTCATATGTGTTCTAAGGCATCTAGAAAAACTCTATATGTGATTCTACCATGCTCAGAAGTGCGTTAAGGCAGGCAAAAAACTATATATGTGATTCGATCATGCTCGTATGTGTGCTAAGGCAGTCAAAAAATTGAATATGTGATTATAGCATGCTCATATGTGCTCTAAGGCAGGCAAAGCAAAAAAATTTATATGTGATTCTATCATAAATGATATATAGCATGTTCATATGTGTTCTAAGGCAGTAAAAAAAACTCTATATGTTATTATAGCATGCTCATATGTGTGCTAAGGCAGTCAAAAAACTGAATATGTGATTATAATATGCTCATATGTGTTCTTAGGCAGTCAAAAAACTGGATATGTGATTATAGCATGCTCATATGTGTTCTAATGCAGTCAAAAAAACTTTATATGTGATTCTATCATGCTCATATGTGTTCTTAGGCAGGCAAAAAAACTTTATATGTGATTATAGCATGCGCGTATGTGCTCTAATGCAATAAAAAAACTCTATATGTTATTATAGCATGCTCATATGTGCTCTAAGGCAGTCAAAAAACTAAATATGTGATTATAACATGCTCATATGTGTTCTTAGACAGTCAAAAAACTGAATATGTGATTATAGCATGCTCATATGTGTTCTAATGCAGTCAAAAAAACTTTATATGTGATTCTATCATGCTCATATGTGCGCTAAGGCAGACAAAAAGTTATATATATATATATATATATATATATATATATATATATATATATATATATATATATATATATATATATATATATATGATTCTATCATGCTCATATGTGTGCTAAGGCTGTCAAAAAATTGAATATGTGATTATAGCATGTTCATATGTGTTCTAAGGCATCTAGAAAAACTCTATATGTGATTCGACTATGCTCAGATGTGCTTTAAGGCAGGCAAAAAAATATATATGTGATTCGATCATGCTCGTATGTGTGCTAAGGCAGTCAAAAAATTGAATATGTGATTATAGCATGCTCATATGTGCTCTAAGGCAGGCAAAACAAAAAAATTTATATGTGATTCTATCATAAATGATATATAGCATGTTCATATGTGTTCTAAGGCAGTAAAAAAACTCTATATGTTATTATAGCATGCTCATATGTGTGCTAAGGCAGTCAAAAAACTGAATATGTGATTATAATATGCTCATATGTGTTCTTAGGCAGTCAAAAAACTGGATATGTGATTATAGCATGCTCATATGTGTTCTAATGCAGTAAAAAAACTTTATATGTGATTCTATCATGCTCATATGTGTTCTTAGGCAGACAAAAAAACTTTATATGTGATTATAGCATGCTCATATGTGCTCTAATGCAATAAAAAAACTCTATATGTTATTATAGCATGCTCATATGTGCTCTAAGGCAGTCAAAAAACTGAATATGTGATTATAACATGCTCATATGTGTTCTTAGGCAGTAAAAAAACTGAATATGTGATTATAGCATGCTCATATGTGTTCTAATGCAGTCAAAAAAACTTTATATGTGATTCTATCATGCTCATATGTGCTCTAAGGCAGATAAAAAAACTCTATATGTGATTATAGCATGCTCATATGTGCTCTAATGCAATAAAAAAACTCTATATGTTATTATAGCATGCTCATATGTGCTCTAAGGCAGTCAAAAAACTGAATATGTGATTATAACATGCTCATATGTGTTCTTAGGCAGTCAAAAAACTGAATATGTGATTATAGCATGCTCATATGTGTTCTAATGCAGTAAAAAAAACTTTATATGTGATTCTATCATGCTCATATTTGATATAAGGCAGACAAAAAAACTTTATATGTGATTATAGCATGCTCATATATGCTCTAATGCAATAAAAAAACTCTATATGTTATTATAACATGCTCATATGTGCTCTAAGGCAGTCAAAAAACTGAATATGTGATTATAACATGCTCATATGTGTTCTTAGGCAGTCAAAAAACTGAATATGTGATTATAGCATGCTCATATTTGTTCTAATGCAGTCAAAAAAACTTTATATGTGATTCTATCATGCTCATATGTGTTCTTAGGCAGGCAAAAAAACTTTATATGTGATTATAGCATGCTCATATGTGCTCTAATGCAATAAAAAACTCTATATGTTATTATAGCATGCTCATATGTGCTCTAAGGCAGTCAAAAAACTGAATATGTGATTATAACATGCTCATATGTGTTCTTAGGCAGACAAAAAGTTATATATGTGATTCGATTATGCTCATATGTGTTCTAAGGCAGACAAAAAACTGAATATGTGATTATACCTGAGAGGGACCTGGAATCGAAGATCCCCTATCCTGAACAGCGGCCTTGATCTCATTTCGGAGAAAGGGGGCGACAGTGTATTGGAAGTAGTTATTCAGTGATTCATTAATGATCTGACGTACATCATCACCGGAAAGAATAGTCGGCTGCTTGGAGCTTATGTCGGCGCAAGAAGTCTGCGAGTCGTAACTGGAAGAACCAATAATTGGTGAAGTGTTCATATTACTCCCAAACCCGAACACACGACCTTTTTTGGGTTCACCTGCTGCAGTCACCCATGCTGTAGGATCAAATGATGGATGCTGAGTAGCGTCATCGCCCTATCGCTCTACCATCTGTTGCTCATATGCCTCCTACAAAATAATGTTTAAAGTATTCATTAATAATTAATGATAACATTATGATAACTTGCCTATATATTGCAATGATTATTAATAGAATTAATACATACCGTTGTCGTTCTCGCCTTCTCTGATACGAAGACTCCCGTGGTCTTCCGTTTATGTGTTTCTACAAGCACATCCTTATATGGTACACTGCCTCCTTTTTCTGCTTCCTGCGAAGTTAAATGACAATAGATTTAGTACACAAGTTTGCAACAATACTTATAAAATTAATATTATATATTGATGAGTTACCATTTTCTTTAGGTGGCTCCCAAATGTCTTAGATCCACCTGTGTGTAGATGGGCTTCGAGCATCTTCGATCGATTTTGTGCAGCCTTCGCAGAGCGATTTCTAAATGCATCTTCCGCCCACTTATCGCACATTTCATCCCAGTAATCTCTCCTGATAGTAATAGGACCATGGCCCTTCCACAGTAATGGATCATCTACTACGCTAGATGCTTTTTTTGCTGTAGTCTTCATAGTGTGCAGCATGTCTGCAAATCGATTGACAGTCACCTTCTGCCACACCTTCCTTGCATCATTTTCTTCCACCGTAGTTGCGAAGCGATTCGAAGCCTACAAATATTTTCAGAAAGTTAGTAGACATTGCTTAAATAAATTAAATATGAAACACATTAACTATGAGGAACAACTGTATACCATGAATGAGGATCACAATCTGTCTAACACCTCCTTTAGGTACTCTTTCCATTGAGCAACTGGTCCTGGTAGATGTTGAAGAAGTGAATTCCTAATCTCCCGTACTACTTCTTGTGGCTCAAACCTCGTGCTGCACATGAATTGTTACACAGTAAATATCAATATAAAATATTTAAAAGATATGCAATAATTGAAAACAAAATACTTACGGTCGATTATCGATATACACTATTCGAATGAGTCTTCTTGTGCCAGCCTGTGAAGACCCTGTTTCCTGTGTTGGCTGTTGACTTATGTGATCAACTGGTGTAGGTGGGTCGTGTACAGGCGCAACATCATCTGTAAAAAAATACATTAGAATTTCTCAGAATACGCATTTGAACTAATCAAGCATCCAATTAGTTATATGATATACCTATCACAGGAGCCCGTGAAGATGAAGGTTGAGCCTGGCTACTACTGGATGAGCGACCACTATAACCTCCACGAACCATATTCTAACAAATAACATATGTCATACAATACATTCAAATAATTCACATCAAGTATTACAATGCATTCAAGTCATTCACATCAAGCATTGCAATGCATTCAAATAATTGAAATCATTCACATCAAGTATGCACTAATTCAAATCATTCGTTGCATAAATTATAATATATTCAGATAATTGAAATCATTCACATCAAGTATTACAATGCATTCGAATCATTCGTATCAAGTATTACAATACATTCAAATAAATTTTTTAATCATTCACACCAAGTATTGCAATACAACTCACATCAAGTATTACAATGCATTTAAATAGAGGTTTGTAGTATAAGATTTTGCTCACTAGCTTGAGAATTCTTCCTCGTCACTAGTTTGACTTTCTTCTTCTTCTTCTTCTTCTTCATTGTTTGCCCATCCACTTGGTACATCATTTGGATCACATTCTTCTATGAATGTTTCATCGGCCAATGGAGATATGACATGCATATCATGCGCAACATCGTAACCATAAGCGAAGTCATAGACATCATCTGATTGATAGTAATCATTGTCTTCAGCTAACTCATCTTCCTGTAACTGATCATACTCGGGGTATAGTTTGGATTTCACCTTGCAAACTGCCCACCATTCATTTCTATCTGACTTTTTTATACTCGGATATGAAGTATAATAAACTTGTTGAGCTTGCGAGACTAATATGAATGATTCATATGTTCCAAACCTGGATTTATGATTCACCTCCACAATGCCTGAAGCTTTGTCGAGTCTTGTTGCAGTTGGATCAAACCAATGACACTTGAATATCGTAACCGTGTTATTCATGCCTAAGTAAGTCAACTTCATTATTTCCTCTATAACACCGTAATAATCATGTTCATTTTCACCGTAGCTGCTACCCTTGACACACACCACTATTTATCATTGATTTGTTTATACCGTAGTCTTTTGTATGGAATCGATAACCATTTACGATATACCCGTTGTAGCATTGCACAACTTTGGTTGGACCATTTTCTAAATCACATATTCCTTGATCTTTAACATCACCATGGCGAACCTACGCACAGACATAAACAATGATTGTGATCACGATCAATTAAGTAAATTAGTGTTGTTTATAAGTACAAAATTTATGTTAGCTTCTTTATCAACTGTTTCAACCACTCCACAAACTTAGTTTCACGTTCTTTTTGTACTTCTGTATCAGTGAGATGTGAAACTTCGCTTTGTAACTCCAGATCAAATCGTCTGCAAACCACAAATACTTATATTACCGTGCCATGTATCCACATATAGAACATAAAAGGATTTATAATTGAGTTGCATATACATATACTTACTCGATGTATGGGTCGATCGCTGAGCAATTAAAAAGAATATAGATGTGTGCTGCATCTTGCTCTCGATCTGTCAATAGCCTTGATCGGCAACTACCAAATGCATGCCCAAGTGGTTGAAATATCGACAGCTTGTCAGCTACAGTTACTTGTTCTCCATCATCGTTACGAGGCAGACATGTGTAACGTGTTGGAATATGAGGTTCGAAGTACATAGATGAGAAATTTGAAATCTCTTCTAAAGTGTACGCCTCACAAATAGAGCCTTCTACTCTTGCTTTATTACGAACCTTTTTTTTTTATGTCGAACATGCATCTGACAAGAATATACATTTCAAATTTTAAATATTTGTCATTAAAGAGACAAATATAAAAAAACATATACCTTTCAAATGGGTACATCCATCGATATTGCACAGGGCCACCAACCCTTAGTTCATATGACATATGTATAATCAAATGTTCCATAACATCGAAAAATGCTGGCGGAAATATCTTTTCTAACAGACAAACAGTGATGATGACAGAGTCCTCGAGATTCTTTACATCTGATACAACGACCTCCAATGCGCACAATGTTTTGAAAAATCCACTCAACTCAGACAATACCCTCTATATAGGTTTGTCTAACATATCATGGAATGCTAGGGGTATCAATCGTTGCATAAAGATATGACAATCATGGCTCTTCAACCCATATAACTGTCCATCGTCAATCTTCACAGCCCGAGCAATGTTAGAGACATATCCATCTGGAAATCTCAGTTGTCTCAACCATTGACATACATGTTTTATTTGATCAGGTCCGAGCAAGTACTTCGCCTTTGGTTTCAGTACTTTGCCATTATACTCTTTGAGTTCTAATTCTGGTCTTTTACATATTAATTTTAAATCCATACGGGCCTTCGGATTATCCTTCGTTTTTCCTTTAAAATTCATTACTGTATTGAACACATTATCAAACACATTTTTCTCTACATGCATCACATCCAAATTATGTCGTATCAATAGGGTCAGCCAATACGGTAGTTCCCAAAAAATAGATTTTTTCATCCAATTGTGATCCTTCCCAAATCCACGGAAGGGTGTAGGACTGTGGGCATCTGTTAATACATCTGGAAAGTATCACAATCTTCTTAGAATCTCTATGCCGGACAATCTTGAGGATGGACCTTCCGTTTCAGTTGTGCCTGCTTTAAATGCATTTTTTTGACGTCGGAACAGATGATCGCTGGGTAGAAATCGACGATGGCACTCAAACCAGCAAGGCTTCCTTCCATGCCTCAATCTAAAAGCTTTGGAATCCTCCATGCAGTACGGACAAGCCAACCTTCCATGTGTGCTCCAACCAGATAACATACCATATGCAGGGAAGTCACTGATTGTCCATAGAACAACGACCTTCATGTTGAAATTTTGTTTTTTGTGGGCATCATACGTGGTAACACCGTCATCCCACAGTACTTTTAGTTCATTAATCAATGGCCTTAGATATACATCAAGATTTTGGTCAGGTGAGGTCGGACCAGGGATCAACAGAGACAAGAAAAGATTTGGACGTTTCATACACAAGCTTGGTGGAAGGTTGTATGGAGTTACAAATACTGGCCAGCATGAGTATGGAGTTGATCTACCCCCAAATGGATTAAATCCATCTGTACATAGACCGAGTCTAACATTTCACACTTCCATTGCGAAGTTCTGATGAGTACGATCAAAGTGCTTCCAAGCTTCAGCGTCAACAGGATGCGTGATCTTGTTTTCATCGTGTCAAACTTTATTTGCATGCCATCTCATGTGTTTAGCTGTCCTTGAAGACATATACAATCGCTGCAATCTAGGAGTGATAGGAAAGTAGCAGAGCGACTTGTATGAAACTTCCTTTGATCTCGTGCTACCATTGCCTCTTGTCTTTGGCTTGAACCGAGGATGCCCACATGACGGGCATGATATGTCATTTTCCTGCTCCTTGAAATACAACATGCAGTGATTTGGACAAACATCAATCTTTTTGTAACCCATACCTAGAGCGTTGACCATAACTTTCGAACGATAGAAATTTTGTGGCAATTTCTCATCTTTAGGCAACATACTCTTCACAATCATGCACAAACGGTCAAAACATGATTGACTCAAATTATACTCGGACTTCAAATTCATTAGTTGAAGAACTGCAGACAAGATAGTGTGACTCTCACAACCGTTCCAAAGTGGCTCATCACCATCTCTAAGTAAATCATAAAATCTACTAGCTGCATCGTTTGGTGATTCTTCATCTACGGCAGTTCTTACATCACTAGAACTCATAGCAGAACCCAGTTCTGTTCCTGCGGCATCAAATATCAAATTCGTATATGGATTATCGTGCACCACATTCACCCGTGCATCAAAATCGTTTCTAAATTCTTCTCCATGAAACATCCAGTTCTGATAATCACTCACAAAACCCTTCCTGTATAGGTGATGTCTAACGCCATGAGGTTCTACAAATTGATTATTCTTACAAATCTTGCAGGGACACTTAATCCGACCTGTGGGATCTACTATACTGACACTTGTCATTGCAAATTCAATAAAACTGTCAACACCATCCATATATTCATGCGATAACTCATTGTCCACTATCCTATGGTACATCCATTCACGGTTTGCAGTCATTTTGTCGTATGATGTTACGAATAGTATCCTAACCAGTTAAAAGAGAACCATCAGAATGCTATGATGAAGAAAATATCAAATTTATCATGCAATATATGATGTCATACAATCACAAGAATTATGATGCATGCATTGATAACTTAATATTTTCATGTGCAAACTATTCATGACACGATACATTCATTTGAAGCATGCTTTCAGTATACAATTTCACATAGAAGACATAATCAAATTGAAAGTAACTACATGTAAGCATGGATACAATCACATCAAACATTGCAATACATCGAAATAATTCATATTAAACAAATGTCAAACATGTACCTGCAGCAAACACACTTCAATATCCCAGTAACTACTACCATGCCTAGCATGGACTCCGTACTCAAAAAATAAGAACACTTCCATATTCATACATTAAAATCACGCTCAGCATGATCTCCGAACTCCAACAAAGCAGTCCTAGATATCAACAACTAAGTGAGTGTGTGAACAATAAAGTGTTACATTCAATAAATTAAATAACATGTGATGCGCTTGCATCACTTACTCACCACGGGTATTTACCCGATTTGCATTGTTTTTGTCACTTACTTACCACGGGTGGCGGGGCACAAGCGAGTTCCGTTGAAAAAACTGCACAAAAAAACACTGTTTTAAAATGAAGTCACCACGGAAAAAAAACTGTTCTGGCAAGGGGTCGACTCCCCTGCTGTTCCGGCAGGGGGTCGACCCCCTTACAAAACATAGGGGGTTAACCCCCTTACGGAACGTAGGGAGTTAACTGACCCCTGTTCGGGCAGCGGGTCGACCCCCAGCCTGTTACGGCAGGTGGTTAACCCCCTGCCGGGGTCGACCCCATGCCCAGGTCGACCCCCTACCGGAAAGGCAGGGGGCAAGGGTCCCCTGCCGAAAAACGTAGGGGGTTAGCCCTCTGCAAAAAACGCAGGGGGTTAACCCCCTTCCGGAAAACGCAGGGGTTAACCCTCTGTCGGAAAACGCGGGGGTTAACCCCCTCCGTTTTTTGGAAGGGGGTTAACCCCCTGCCGGAAACGGCAGGGGACGCAGAGGGTTAATCCCTTGCGTTTTCCGGCAGGGGGTTAACCCCCTACGTGAACCGGGAGGGGGTTAACCCCCTGCCGGAAACGACAGGGGGTTAACCCCCTGTGTGAACCGGGAGGGGGTTAACCCCCTGCCGGAAACGGGAGGGGGTTAACCCCCTGCCGGAAACGGTAGGGGGTTAACCCCCTGCGTGAACCGGGAGGGGGTTAATCCCCTGCGTTTTCCGGCAGGGGGTTAACCCCCTGCCGGAAACAGGAGGGAGTTACCTTTCTCCGGGCGGCGAACGGTGGGACCGGCGGATGGTGGGACCGGCGAACGGCGGGAGCGACGAACGGCAGGAGCAGCGAAAGAAGAAAAGGAAAAGCTGTCTGGGATTAGGGTTATTCGAAAGTTAGCGACGGATTAATTCCGTCGCTAAGCCAACGTAAAATCAAATTCGCGAAAATAGCGACGGATTATATTCTGTCGCCACATCCGTCGCTATTTAGCGACAGACTAGGTTTCGTCGCTAACGTCGTCGGTAAATGGTGCGATCGTAACGACAAAATAGTCCGTCGCAACATCCGTCACTAATTAGCGACGGACTAAGCGACGGACTATCTTCCGTCACTATTTTCATAAGATTCATTAATTATAGCGACGAATATTTGTCGCTCGCTAATCCGTCGCTAACTTAACAACGTATTTTCTTGTAGTGATTCTTGTGGGTTCCAAACCTCCTAGCTAAAACACATAGTGGAGGTTTCAACCAAAATTGAACTCAATTGACCTCAAACATATGTTCAACATGGTAAAAATAGTAAGAATTAACCTTTTGGTCATAATTTTTAATGAGAAAATACGTTTTTTAAGGATTGAAAATTTGAGATATTGTAAGTCATTGACTTTCCAATCCCTATATGACATACATGTTAGAAAAACATGATAAAAAGGCCAATTTCTACTGCACCAAACATGCAGATCACATCTGCAGGGTCAGACGTGGAAATAAAAAGAAATATAATTGTTTACCAAGGGGTTTAGAGACCATGAGAGTAGCCAACAGTTTCACACACACACACACACATATATATATATATATATATATATATATATATATATATATATATATATATATATATATATATATATATAAGTCTCCGGTATCAACAGCCATACAAAATCAATGAGTCATAACTCATAGTGAAGAGTTTTTTTGACTCAATCTGACACCTTAGATATGATCTACATGTTTGATTTAATCAAGATCAGATCTTGGATCATAGTTTTTTGACAAAAAAAGAATTATTTTAAGCCAAAAATATTTCAACCGTTGTTTTTTTTATTTGAGGAAAAAACCTGTTTGTACATGGAATCTAGTGATCTAAGGGCGGATCTTCACTAAATCAAACACATAGAGCACATCTACCATGTCAGATTAAGTCAAAACAACTCGTGCTTATGAGTTCCTACTCATTGATACCGTAATGGACATTGATACTGAAGACCATATATATACATTGTACCACCATAGCTTATGATGGTACACACTTGGTTTACTTGGATCAAGTGCCAAAAGCAACATCTAAACCATTAAATTATGTTTAACATGTTTTATTTACTATTTTCATGTGTTAAAGTTGATGTTTTACACCACTCTTACTTTCATAAATTTTGAGCTATTGATTTTCACCATCTTAAAAATTAAATCTTATGGTGTATTAAACATGATAAAACCTTCTAACATATTAAATAAACCATGCTAAACATCATATGGTGGTTATGTAGCATGATACCATATTGTAGTACACACTCTTGTTTGTATAGATCTAACTATCAAATGGTAAATATAACCATACAGATGTGTTTAGCATGATTTGTTTACTATATTAAGACTTATCATGTCTAATACACCACCAGATCCATTTTTGAGATGGTGAAAAATCAACTGCTCACAATTCATGAAAATAGGGGTGGTTTAGAAATGGTATAAACAACACATTTGAGTCAGCTTTAACACATGAAAATAGTAAATAGGGCAGGTTAGATTTTGCATTTTGGAGCTTAGATCTATGTAAATCAAGTGCGCGACCGTAAGCAGTACCACTATATATATAACTTCAATTGGCTCAAAACCTGAGGCAAAAACGCAGTATTGAAGTCCTGAAGATGCTTTAATTATTGTGTACAAGCTTCAGCAGTACAGTAGATGGCTTATCTGACCATTTTGTCCCATTGTTCCGTAAAGGTGAACTGATTTCTGCTCTATTTCGAGACACCTTCTTGAATTAAGATCCATGTAACCAATCACTGATAGTACCTTAGGGATGAAGAAATTATTGCTATTGATGGATCAGGCTCGATGGGGCCAGATGGATGTCTTATTCTTACCTAACAGATGTTGGATCCATGGATAAAAGAATCAGGCTTGATCAGGTCCCATGGTATTCCATGATCCAACTGGTCCCACTCAACTTGGTTTGTAACATTATGTTAAACTCCCTGACTCGTGTTTAGTACATTACCATAAAATTTTTTTGCAATATTTAACTCTTGTTAATCCTTAATCTTGTTTTTATGTTGCTTTGCTAATTAACGCGCCAAGCATGTTTTGCAGAAAAAATGCAACTTTAATTGAATGTGATCTGTCACAAAGATACCAGCCAGGATGACTGGACATATGAGTTGAATGATCAATAAGAAACTATTTTTTTGGTATTTTAATATATGAAAATGTATTGTTGTCGACATATTAGTAAAAAGTATGAAACCTGTTAAAAATATTAAAATAAAATCTATACACGGGCAGAGTTGAGTTATAACGTGTCCCACTCGTGCCACTCATGAGCACACCCTCTAAATGGCGTGTCACTGTGACTTAGAATGTGATTCTGTAATGTTTGGGTTGAGGGATCTGAAATCTGATGCCATGGAATCAAGAATATTGTCTTGACGAGCCACATCAGTGTGCTACGAAAGTTGGACGATCCTTGTAGTACTTAACGGGGTGTTTGCTCCAACCCCACGAGAAATTACTTTTTCTTGAAAGGGGCACCCAGGCGGTAAAGTATTTTCTCATGGGGGACCATTTTGATAGGAAAGATGCTTTTTCACATTATATGGGTTTCCCTATATATTTTTTCATCGAGATGTTCGTTTCACCTCCTTGGGAAAGGAGCCCTCTTTCTTATGAAAAAGGGCTCTTTTTATAGGGAAGGGCATGAATGTCACAGGGACTCTCCAACTAAGTGCTGCACCCGTGTTGCACCCGCACCCGATGCAGTCAACGCACCCAGTGTCATTTATGTCAAACTTTTGAAATATATATATATATATATATATATATATATATATATATATATATATATATATATAATTTTTTATATTTTTGCCGCACCCCCGCACCCAAGTTTTTTGAAAGTACCGCACCCCGGCACCCGCACCACACCCATGTGACATAGGCATAATCCCGCTTGAATATCCGATTCTTTTCCTCATTTTCTCTATAATGTAGATCCTTATTTTGGTAGTCTTTGCAGGCCTGAGTGGCAAAAGGATAGCACTGGGCCCTTATGTTGGTTGAACTGCAATTTGCAGTATCCAACTAAAAGTGAATGTTTGAGGTGCTAGTTTGGCTCTTATAAATCAGCCATCACATTCAACTCTGAGTGCCCACGTTGCTATTAAGTCTTAATTTCAAACATATAGTGATATACACTAATACAAGGAACTCAGCATCTTTTGTCCACTTATTCAAGTTGGCTCATCATAAAAAAGATGCAATAAATTTGTCACCAAGCTCATCCAGTACAGATTTGTTGGTTGCTTTGGTCACCACCATTCATTGCCTTTGGCTATAGGTTTTATATATGGACTTGAAGTTTTCATAATCTCACTAATGGACACGTCTATTGGTAGTGAAGAGGAGTCTGGGTGGACGACTATCTTATGTGGGTCACTATGTGTTGATTCTTCTGCTCAATTTGATCATGTTGGTGATGATGACGACGGGTCATCCTTAGCTAGTGATGCTTCCAGTGGCAGCTTCAGACATGATCTTAACCTAGTTTGGAAGGATGAAGGTGTCAAAGGTGATGATATTGCCGAAGATCAAGCATATAGACACAATGATGATTGTAGGGGATGGGGATTGGAAGAAAGAAACTACAGCCTCAACAGTAAGAGTACCTCTACTTCTAGGAAGACATTCAGAAGGGAAGAAAAGGTGATCAAAGGCTATAAAGAGAGGATACTCACTCCAAGTAAACGACCAACTTCTTCACAGTGCAGCAGCACTAAGGTAAGGAAACAAACTACAGAAGTCTGCTGTGCTGTCATTTACACACTTGATATAACCTATTGATCCCCTGATAACCTCATAATATGCATAAACAAACGCTTTATTCATTAAATTTTTTTCAGCCAGTTTACTTGACAAGTTCACAGATACACATGCACGAACGTGTATGTGTTTCATGGAAGTTATACCACAAGCAATCACACGACCACTCATGTATATTCCATGTCAATAAGTACGATCTCACCTATTCATGCAGTTTAATATGGATAGTATCACAAAACATGCTTTGCATCTAAGAATCTGGATAAAAAACAAAAATGTTCAGTTGTTATGTAGATCATTCAATTCAATGTCCAAATACTTAGCAGCAACTTCATTGGGGGAAGTGGTGTTGTGTCTGCCGTTTTCCGCTATTTCCTTTCTATTGCATTTTTATTTTGCTGCTGCTACGCTGCTGCTTTTCTGCTTTACTCTGTGTACTGTCTTTGCTCTCTGTTTTTTTACTTTGATGTACTGTTTGTTTTACGGTTAAAGGAGGGGAAGGTGATGCCTTGTCAACACCTTTATGTGAGCTTGCTTTGCACTGAATTAATGATTCTTTTTTATGTGAAAATACAAAAAAAAAAATCAGTGCCCAAATGTGGCACATGATATACATTAGCTTTGTTCATGTTTTTAAAATTTTACTTCTCATGTTTGTTATCTTTATATGGAGGTCAAAAGAGACGTGCAAGTTACCCTCGACTATAGTAACAAATATCCAGCTGAGATATATGAAGGTACTCTATAAATGATTTTCAGTCAAAGTTGGAATCATGCCCTTAATTATTTAGTTAATTCTCCTTGTTTGTCCTACCCCAATGTGTTTTACAGGAACCGACACAAACAGAAGAAATAGCCTATGAAATGGAGCTGGCTTCCATAGTCTTTAAGGGGTTGATGCAAAATCTAAAATGCAAATGTGCTCAGATGTTTCTCTAGATATTGGCGATCACTACCGTGTTCTCTAAGATGTTTTCTGTACTGTACATAATCCAAGATTTCCCATAATTGTTACTGGTTGTGAAATTTCGATCAAATTTCAAGTTAGTGGGCACTTGTTAATTACCTACAGCCAATCATTTAAGCATTTTCCTCAATCATGAATGTGAACACTTGAATTCGAGTCCCTAGATAGAAGGCAATTATGATACTATTATTGAGATCAGATACATGAATCTATAAAGATGAGAGGCAATCATGGAGATCGTCAACCTTACTGCCTTCTGTCTTATGTGAAGCAGGAAGTTTCTGGTTTGATTGGATTGCCACCTACTAAAAGTAGAAAATTTGAGAAAGTCGGCATACGCAAAAGGTGTTATGTCATGGCCATAGGAAAAAACCCAACCCTGGATCAAGAGGATGAGCATGCACTCAAAGAAAGGAGCAGAAAAAGACGGATAACATTTCTTGAATTCAGTATTGCTCTTGTTCATGCAAAAAGTGAATTGCTAAAACGTATATATTGTGATTGTGGCCCTTTCTACACACTTCTAATGAATTACAATGGCTCTTGGCTTTATCTTTTTGGGCATAAACACAAATTTTCATAGTTAATTAATGACCTGCTAATGACATGTAGACTCTCAATGTACCCATTACATGTATGAACAATTCACATCACAGTATTTATTCTATATATATCCACTACTTGCATGTTATCTTTCTAATGTTTTCATTTTTACATGTGACTCTAGTTGAATTACAGTACGACATGGCAAAGTGCAGTAAAGAAAGTTTTCTGTGTTTGATGCTTGATGCTATATTGCACTCCAGTTGCACTTTTAGTTTATCTTGAAAAGACTTGCCATATATACTTAAATAACATTTATATTGAGTCAAATAGATATCCACATTTTGTTCCCATTACATATATTAAAATTTTGAAATAACTTGTATTATCGATTTTGCCAATACATTGAATTCTCTACCATTAACAATTTATTAAACTATTCAATTATATGACAACTTAGGCATCTGATTTTGACTATGAACCTAAGCACATGGTAATGTTTAACAAATAAAAGTACGTACTATCTCATATGAAATTTTTATACCTTAAATCCCATTTATATAAAAGAAAAAGCAAAGTGGTTTAACCAATCTTTTTTCTTTTTTTTTATAATCCATGGGAAACCCCCACATTGGCTGGTCTCTTGTTGGTAAAACCCTTGATGTCCCCCCGCCCAGGACAGTACACTCAGCTTCGACCTTGCGGCAAGGGACACCATCGTGGGTTTCAAACTTGTGAGGTGACATTCACAAATAGTCACTACAAGAAAATTGTTAATTAGCGACGGAAATTAGCGACGGATTTTTCCCGTCGCTACTTAGCGACAGATTAGCTAGAGATAGAATCTGTCGCTAATTTGCGACGGATTAGCGAAGAAACGACTTTTATCGCTAATCTGTCGCTACTTAGCGACGGATTAGCGACTGCATGTTTTTGTCGCTACTTTTGATTACAAGAACACCATTTTAGCGACGGATTTAGAGAGGGAACTCTGTCGTCGCTAATCCGTCGCTAATTAGCGACGGCTTAGCGACAGAATATATTCCGTCGCTTTTTTGGTATTTGGGTTTCGCGACGGCTTAGCGACGGAATTTTTCCGTCGCTAAGCCGTCGCTAAATGTCGCGTAAATCCCTAATCCCATCCCTCTTTCTCTTTTCCCTGTTTCGCTGTATTGCTCCCTCCCGCCGCCCGTCGGCTCTCGCCACCGTCCGGCCACCGCCGCTCGCCAGTCGCCGCTCCCCGTCCACCGCTCGCCAGCCGGCGCTCGCCAGCTGCCGCTCCCCGTCAACCTCCCGCCACCGTCCGGCGAAGCGCAGGTAATATTCTTCTTCTTCTTCTTCTTCTTCTTCTTCTTCTTCTTCTTCTTCTTCTTCTTCTTCTTCTTCTTCTTCTTCTAAACGCAGGGGGTACGCCCCTTCCCTGCCGGAAACGGAGGGGGTTTAACCCCCTGCCGTGCTTTCCGGCAGGGGGGGTCGACCCCCTGCGTTTCCGGCAAGGGGGGTCGACCCCCTGTCGGAAAGGCATGGGGGGTCGACCCCCTACCGGAAACGCATGGGGGGTCGACCCCCTGCCGGAAACGCATGGGGGGTCGACCCCCCTGCCGTAAAGGCACGGCAGGGGGTCAACCCCCCATGCCGGAACTGCCTTTCCGGCAGGGGGTTTAACCCCCTTCCCTGCCGGAAAGGCAGGGGGTTTAACCCCCTGCCGTGCTTTCCGGCAGGGGGGGTCGACCCCCTGCGTTATGCTGCCTAAGTGACTTGTCAAAAAAAAAATTTCTGTTTTTGAATGCCTATGCTGCCTATATGAATCGTTTGAAAAATAAAATCTGTAGTAGGAATAACATGCTGCCGATGTGTATTGCTTTTGAAAAAAACAATCTGTTATGAGATATATTATGCTGTCTATGTGAATTGATTTCAAAAAAATCTGTTTTTTAATGCATATGCTGCCTATGTAAATCAGTTTGAAAAAAAAATCTTTAGTAGGAATACTATGTTGCCTATGTGTTTGTTTTTAGAAAAAAAATTTGTTATGAGATACCTACGTTGCCTATGTGATCTGTTTTGAAAAGAATTTTTGTTATGGATACCTATGCTGCCCATGTGATCTCTTTTTAAAAAAAAAAAAGTTATTATGTGATCCCTATGTTGTCCATGTGATTAGCTTGAAAAAAAATTTGTAATATGTGTATATAAGATGTCCATATGGTTTTAAGTGTAGTTTGCATATATGTTGTCCATATGGATTTTAAGTTGAAATTTTTTTTGTAATGTATATATACAAGTTGTCCATGTTGTTCAATTTGTTAGTTTGTTAATGTCTACTGGTAGTTAGTTTTACTTCAATTTGTTTTCTTGAAATCTGGTTAGTTAGAGTATTTCAATCTATTAGTCTTTTATAATTATATTTTTCTTAGATAGATTGGTATTTAATGTTCTCACAATCAGTTAGTTAGATTAGGGCTATTTGAATTCTTTATGATAGTGGTGGTTAAACGGAGTTCACATCTTTTCTAGTAAACTAATTGATTGATTTACTATTCCTTTGCTAAGTAGTTCAGATTAGAAATTGTCTATGACTTTATGTTAGTCGACTGGTTCAACATGTTATAGCTGGTTTGTTAAATTAGCATCTTCTAGTTAGATTTGGCTTAACATATATACTAATTTTCTTTTCTCTTCTTTCAATTAGTTAGAGTTGTTTTAATTTGTTTTAATTTTTTTAGTTAGTGTTTCATCTTGTTTCATGATTAGTTAGTTTGTTACTCAATTTGTTTTGTTTTTGTGCAGATTTTTCAACGGAACCAACTCGTGCTCGGCCACCTGTGGTAAGTAAATGACAAAAACAATGCAAATCGGGTAAATACCCGTGGTGAGTAAGTGATGCAAACGTATCACATGTTATTTAATTTATTGAATGCAGCACTTTATTGTTCACACACTCACTTAGTTGTTGATATCTAGGACTGCTTTGTTGGAGTTCGGAGATCATGCTGAGCATGATTTTAATGTAGAAATATGGAAGTGTTCTTATTTTTGGAGTACGGAGTCCATGCTAAGCATGGTAGTAGTTAGTGAGATATTGAAGTGTGTTTGCTGCAGGTACATGTTTGCCATTTATTTGATATGAATGATTATGATGTATTGCAATGTTTGATGTAATTGTATCAATGTTTGCATGTAGTTATTTTCAATTTGATTTTGACTTCCATGTGAAATTTTATAATAAAAGCATGCTTCAAATGATTGTGTCATGTCATTAATAGTTTGCACATGAAAATATTAAGTTATCAATGCATGCATCAAAATTCTTGTTATTGTTTGACATAGTATATTGCATGATAAATTTGATATTTTCTTCATCGTCGCATTCTGATTCTTTTTTTCTTAATTCGTTAGGATACTATTCGTAACATCATACGACAGAATGACTGCAAACCGTGAATGGATGTACCGTAGGATAGTGGACAATGAGTTATCGCATGAATATATGGATGGTGTCGATAGTTTTATTGAATTTGCAACGGCGAGTGTCAGTACGGTAGATCCCACAGGTCGGATTAGGTGTCCCTGCAAGATTTGTAAGAATAATCGATTTGTAGAACCTCATGGCGTTAGACATCACCTATACAGGAAGGGTTTTGTGAGTGATTATCAGAACTGGGCGTTTCATGGAGAAGAATTTAGAAACGATTTTGATGCACGGGTGAATGTGGTGCACGATAATCCATATACGAATTTGATATTTGATGCTGCAGGAACAGAACTGGGTTCTGCTATGAGTTCTAGTGATGTAAGAACTGGCGTAGATGAAGAATCACCAAACGATGCAGCTAGTAGATTTTATGATTTACTTAAAGATGCTGATGAGCCACTTTGGAACGGTTGTGAGAGTCACACTATCTTGTCTGCAGTTCTTCAACTAATGAATTTGAAGTCCGATTATAATTTGAGTCAATCATGTTTTGACCGTTTGTGCATGATTGTGAAGAGTATGTTGCCTAAAGATGAGAAATTGCCACAAAATTTCTATCGTGCGAAAGTTATGGTCAACGCTCTAGGTATGGGTTACAAAAAGATTGATGCTTGTCCAAATCACTGCATGTTGTATTTCAAGGAGCAGGAAAACGACATATCATGCCCGTCATGTGGGCATCCTCGGTTCAAGCCAAAGACAAGAGGCAATGGTAGCACGAGATCAAAGGAAGTTTCATACAAGTCGCTCCGCTACTTTCCTATCACTCCTAGATTGCAGCGATTGTATATGTCTTCAAAGACAGCTAAACACATGAGATGGCATGCAAATAAAGTTCGACACAATGAAAACAAGATCACGCATCCTGTTGACGCTGAAGCTTGGAAGCACTTTGATTGTACTCATCAGAACTTCGCAATGGAAGTGCGAAATGTTAGACTCGGTCTATGTACAGATGGATTTAATCCATTTGGGGGTAGATCAACTCCATACTCATGCTAGCCAGTATTTGTAACTCCATACAACCTTCCACCAAGCTTGTGTATGAAACGTCCAAATCTTTTCTTGTCTCTGTTGATCCCTGGTCCGACCTCACCTGGCCAAAATCTTGATGTATATCTAAGGCCATTGATTGATGAATTAAAAGTACTGTGGGATGACGGTGTTACCACGTATGATGCCCACAAAAAACAAAATTTCAACATGAAGGCCGCTGTTCTATGGACAATCACTGACTTCCCTGCATATGGTATGTTATCTGGTTGGAGCACACATGGGAGGTTGGCTTGTCCGTACTGCATGGAGGATTCCAAAGCTTTTAGATTGAGGCATGGAAGGAAGCCTTGCTGGTTTGATTGCCATCGTCGATTTCTACCCAGCGATCATCCGTTCCGACGTCAAAAGAATGCATTTACAGCAGGCACAACTGAAATGGAAGGTCCATCCTCAAGATTGTCTGGCATAGAGATTTTAAGAAGATTGCGATACTTTCCAGATGTATTAACAGATGCCCGCAGTCCTACACCCTTCCGTGGATTTGGGAAGGAACACAATTGGACGAAAAAATCTATTTTTTGGGAACTACCGTATTGGCCGACCCTATTGATACGACATAATTTGGATGTGATGCATGTAGAGAAAAATGTGTTTGATAATGTGTTCAATACAGTAATGAATATTAAAGGAAAAACGAAGGATAATCCGAAGGCCCGTATGGATTTAAAATTAATATGTAAAAGACCAGAATTGGAACTCAAAGAGTATAATGGCAAAGTACTGAAACCAAAGGCGAAGTACGTGCTCGGACCTGATCAAATAAAACATGTATGTCAATGGTTGAGACAACTGAGATTTCTAGATGGATATGTCTCTAACATTGCTCGGGCTGTGAAGATTGACGATGGACAGTTATATGGGTTGAAGAGCCATGATTGTCATATCTTTATGCAATGATTGATACCCCTAGCATTCCATGATATGTTAGACAAACCTATATAGGGGGTATTGTCTGAGTTGAGCGGATTTTTCAGAACATTGTGCGCATCGGAGGTCATTGTATCAGATGTAAAGAATCTCGAGGACTCTGTCATCACCACTGTTTGTCTGTTAGAAAAGATATTTACGCCAGCATTTTTCGATGTTATGGAACATTTGATCATACATTTGCCATATGAACTAAGGGTTGGTGGCCCTGTGCAATATCGATGGATGTACCCATTTGAAAGGTATATGTTTTTTTATATTTGTCTCTTTAATGACAGATATTTAAAATTTGAAATGTATATTCTTGTCAGATGCATGTTCGACCTAAAAAAAAAGGTTCGTAATAAAGCAAGAGTAGAAGGCTCTATTTGTGAGGCGTACACTTTAGAAGAGATTTCAAATTTCTCATCTACGTACTTCGAACCTCATATTTCAACACGTTACACATGCCCGCCCCGTAACGATGATGGAGAACAAGTAACTGTAGCTGACAAGCTGTCGATATTTCAACGACTTGGGCATGCATTTGGTAGTTGCCGATCAAGGCTATTGACAGATCGAGAGCAAGATGCAGCACACATCTATATTCTTTTTAATTGTTCAGCGATCGACCCATACATCGAGTAAGTATATGTATATGCAACTCAATTATAAATCCTTTTATGTTCTATATGTGGATACATGGCTCGGTAATATAAGTATTTGTGGTTTGCAGACGATTTGATCTGGAGTTGCAAAGCAAAGTTTCACATCTCACTAATGCAGAAGTACAAAAAGAACGTGAAACTAAGTTTGTGGAGTGGTTGAAACAGTTGGTAAAGAAGCTAACATAAATTTTGTACTTATAAACAACACTAAGTTACTTAATTGATCGTGATCACAATAATTGTTTATGTCTGTGCGTAGGTTCGCCATGGTGATGTTAAAGATCAAGGAATATGTGATTTAGAAAATGGTCCGACCAAAGTTGTGCAATGCTACAACGGGTATATCGTAAATGGTTATCGATTCCATACAAAAGACTACGGTATAAACAAATCAACGATAAATAGTGGCGTGTGTGTCAAGGGTAGCAGCTACGGTGAAAATGAACATGATTACTACGGTGTTATAGAGGAAATAATGGAGTTGACTTACTTAGGCATGAATAACAGGGTTACGGTATTCAAGTGTCATTGGTTTGATCCAACTGCAACAAGACTCGACAAAGCTTTAGGCATTGTGGAGGTGAATCATAAATCCAGGTTTCGAACATATGAACCATTCATATTAGCCTCGCAAGCTCAACAAGTTTATTATACTTCATATCCGAGTATAAAAAAGTCAGATAGAAATGAATGGTGGGCAGTTTGCAAGGTGAAATCCAAACTATACCCCGAGTATGATCAGTTACAAGAAGATGAGTTAGCTGAAGACAGTGATTACTATCAATCAGATGATGTCTATGACTTCGCTTATGGTCACGATGTTGCGCATGATATGCATGTCATATCTCCATTGGCTGATGAAACATTCATAGAGGAATGTGATCCAAATGATGTACCAAGTGGATGGGCAAACAATGAAGAAGAAGAAGAAGAAGAAGAAGAAGAAGAAGAAGAAGAAGAAGAAGAAGAAGAAGAAGAAGAAGAAGAAGAAGAAGAAAGTCAAACTAGTGACGAGGAAGAATTCTCAAGCTAGTGAGCAAAATCTTATACTAGAAACCTCTATTTAAATGCATTGTAATACTTGATGTGAGTTGTATTGCAATACTTGGTGTGAATGATTAAAAATTTTATTTCAATGTATTGTAATACTTGATACGAATGATTCGAATGCATTGTAATACTTGATGTGAATGATTTCAATTATCTGAATGTATTATAATTTATGCAATTAACGAATGATTTGAATTAGTGCAATACTTGATGTCAATGATTTGAATTATTTGAATGCATTGCAATGCTTGATGTGAATGACTTGAATGCATTGTAATACTTGATGTGAATTATTTGAATGTATTGTATGACATATGTTATTTGTTAGAATATGGTTCATGGAGGTTATAGTGGTCGCTCATCCAGTAGTAGTCAGGCTCAACCTTCATCTTCACGGGCTCCTGTGATAGGTATATCATATAACTAATTAGATGCTTGATTAGTTCAAATGCACATTCTGAGAACTTGGTGTGTATTTTTTTACAGATGATGTTGCGCCTGTACACGACCCACCTACACCAGTTGATCACACAAGTCAACAGCCAACACAGGAAACAGGGTCTTCACAGGCTGGCACAAGAAGACTCATTCGAATAGTGTATATCGATAATCGACCGTAAGTATTTTGTTTTCAATTATTGCATATCTTTTAAATATTTTATATTGATATTTACTGTGTAACAATTCATGTGCAGCACGAGGTTTGAGCCACAAGAAGTAGTACGGGAGATTAGGAATTCACTTCTTCAACATCTACCAGGACCAGTTGCTCAATGGAAAGAGTACCCAAAGGAGGTATTAGACAGATTGTGGTCCTCATTCATGGTATACAGTTGTTCCTCATAGTTAATGTGTTTCATATTTAATTTATTTAAGCAATGTCTACTAACTTTCTGAAAATATTTGTAGGCTTCGAATCGCTTTGCAACTACGGTGGAAGAAAATGATGCAAGGAAGGTGTGGCAGAAGGTGGCTGCCAATCGATTTGCAGACATGCTGCACACTATGAAGACTGCAGCAAAAAAAGCATCTGGCGTAGTAGATGATCCATTATTGTGGAAGGGCCATGGTCCTATTACTATCAGGAGAGATTACTGGGATGAAATGTGCGATATGTGGGCGGGAGATGCATTTAAAAATTGCTCTGCGAAGGCTTCACAAAATCGATCGAAGATGCCTGAAGCCCATCTACACACAGGTGGATCTAAGACATTTGGGAGCCACCTAAAGAAAATGGTAACTCATCAATATATAATATTAATTTTATAAGTATAGTTGCAAATTTGTGTACTAAATCTTTTATCATTTAACTTCGCAGGAAGCAGAAAAAGGAGGCAGTGTACCATATAAGGATGTGTTTGTAGAAACACATAAACGGAAGACCACGGGAGTCTTCGTATCAGAGAAGGCGAGAACGACAACGGTATGTATTAATTCTATTAATAATCATTGCAATATATATGCAAGTCATCATAATGTTATCATTAATTATTAATGAATACTTTAAACATTATTTTGTAGGAGGCATATGAGCAACAAATGGTAGAGCGATATGGTGAAGACGCTACTCAGCATCCATCATTTGATCCTACAACATGGGTGACTGCAGCAGGTGAACCCAAAAAAGGTCGCGTGTTCGGGTTTGGGAGTAATATGAACACTTCACCAGTTATTGGTTCTTCCAGTTACGGCTCACCAACTTCTTGCGCCGACATAAGCTCCAAGCAGCCGACTATTCTTTCCAGTGATGATGTACGCGAGATCATTAATGAATCACTGAATAACTACTTCCAATACACCGTCGCCCCCTTTCTCCGAAATGAGATCAAGGCCGCTGTTCAGGATAGGGGATCTTCGATTCCAGGTCCCTCTCAGGTATAATCACATATATAGTTTTTTTGACTATCTTAAAGCACATCTGAGCATGGTAGAATCACATATAGAGTTTTTCTAGATGCCTTAGAACACATATGAACATGCTATAATCACATATTCAATTTTTTTACTGCCTTAGCACACATATGAGCATGATAGAATCACATATAAAGTTGCTTTGCCTGCCTTAGAGCACATATGAGCATGCTATATTCACATATTCAATTTTTTTACTGCCTTAGCACACATACGAGCATGATCGAATCACATATATAGTTTTTTGCCTGCCTTAAAGCACATCTGAGCATGGTAGAATCACATATAGAGTTTTTTTATATGCCTTAGAACACATATGAACATGCTATAATCACATATTCAATTTTTTGACTGCCTTAGCACACATATGAGCATGATAGAATCACATATATATATATTTAACTTTTTATCTGTCTTAGAGCACATATGAGCATGATAGAATCACATATAAAGTTTTTTTGATTGCATTAGAACACATATGAGCATGCTATAATCACATATTCAGTTTTTTGACTGCCTAAGAACACATATGAGCATATTATAATCACATATTCTGTTTTTTGACTGCCTTAGCACACATATGAGCATGTTATAATAACATATAGAGTTTTTTAACTGCCTTAGAACACATATGAACATGTTATATATCATTTATGATAGAATCACATATAAAATTTTTGGCTTTGCCTGCCTTAGAGCACATATGAGCATGCTATATTCACATATTCAATTTTTTTACTGCCTTAGCACACATACGAGCATGATCGAATCACATATATAGTTTTTTGCCTGCCTTAAAGCACATCTGAGCATGGTAGAATCACATATAGAGTTTTTTTATATGCCTTAGAACACATATGAACATGCTATAATCACATATTCAATTTTTTGACTGCCTTAGCACACATATGAGCATGATAGAATCACATATAGAGTTTTTTTATTGCCTTAGATCACACATGAGCACATGATAGAATCACATATAGTGTGTAATTTATTTCATTATATTTTGTTTATCAATACTGACTGTTCTTTTCTTGTGTAGGCTGCTAGCGATAATCAGGGTAGTGGAGCTGAAGGGACAGATAAAGACAATGAACAAGAAGACGCACAAAATCTTGGCGATGATTAGAGGACTTTGTTGAAGAAGTTCTATTTTTTTTATTTTTCCTAATTGTAATTGTTGAATTGTAAATAATTAAACTTCTTAGTTTTAAGGTGGAACGATTAATTATTATAGATACTTGTTATATGAATTTTTTTGTGTGGTTTGTTTTTTATTTACAGGAAATATAAATTGTACAGTTCTCCGTAATTAATTTTTAAATAAATTTTTTTTGATTTTTTTTCGTTTTTGCGACGGATTAGCGACGGATGATTCCGTCGCTATTCATATTAATCTAGCGACGGCTTAGCGACGGAATTAAATCCGTCGCCACGCCGTGGTCGCCGTTTAGTACCGGCGGATTGGCGACGGAATATAGCGCTCGTTATTCCGTCGCAATTAGCGACGGACTTGGCGACAGAATTATTCCGTCGCCAGTTAGCGTCGAAATATTCGCGACGTAAGCATACTGTCGCCGCGTTGTCGCTAATCCGTCGCTAACATGGTTAGCGACGGATTAGCGACGGAAGGTGGTCGTCGCTAATCTACTGCTTTGTTGTAGTGAGTTCCCACCAGATGAGTGGAGCTCTTGTGGGCTGGTTTAACCATTCATGTTGTCACTTCTCTCATTTTTTTTTTCTTTTCTCTTTTTGCAGCAAGCAATGACAATCATTCAATTGCATGAGTAATTTACATTTTCTATTCGCCTCGAATCACCCGTCTTGGGGAAGTGGACCACAAATATTGCACACCATGCTATCAGCTTTACACAAAATCTATGAAAGAGAACTTGCAAACATGCAGTATATATATATATATATAATTATAGCTTTTAGTATTTTTTCTCACATCTAATACTATAGTTGTGATCTATAGATTTTGTTTAATGGTAACCGGCTTTTGGATCTCCTTAATCTGACCTGTATGCAAGTTATTCTGGTGATCCAAAAATCAATGGCTATAAAAAGCATCAATTTTTTTCGGCTAATAAAAATACACTTTTTGTCAAAAAACATGATCCAAGAGTCGATTCTTAGTAAATCGAGCATGATAAACACATCTAACTGATCAGATCTATTGTAAAACACTTCAAACTATGGGGCCTAACGAGACCTAGTGAAAAAGGTGGCCTAATATGTTCAGTTCTGATATATATGAGTAATGCGCTCTGTAGGACCCCTTTTCTCTATATATATATAGAGTAATGCGCTGGTTTTGTCCACTTTCCCATTCTTCCCATTCAAAATCGTAGTTTTTTGGTATTTTTTCTCACATACCATATTGTGATCTATAGGTTTTGTTTAGTGAAAACCGGCTTTTGGATCACCCGAATATGACTTGTATACAGGTTTTTTTTGGTAATTCAAAATCAATGGTTATGAAGGGATCATTTTTTCTTGGCTCATAAAAATATATTTTTTCGTAGATCTATCTAACTGTTCAGATCTATCACAAAACACTTCAAACTATAGAGCCTAACGGGCATAACAAGAAAATGAAGCCTAATATGTTCGTTCACACACCCACACACATATATACTTTTCTAGTTTACAGCAAGCCTACTAGGCTTTGGAAGTTTTTTTTCTAAAATTTAACTATGCTGATGTGGTCTACATGCTTGATTTTATAGGAATCTACACATGAATTGTCTGATTCTGACACAGGTAGGTTTTTATAAGATTTAAAAATCGACGGTTTATAATTTTCAAAAATATTCAATGCTTAAAAAATAATGTTTTTTTTAATCAAAAAATCATGAACCAAGTGTTATTTTCAAGCAATTCGACCATATGAACACATCCCACGAGTTAGATTTGCAAAAAAACAATCCATAAATGACTATTTACTGATGGTAGACTCAAAAAGGGGTAGGCAACTATATATATATATATATATATATATATATATATATATATATATATATATATATATATATATATGAATAATGTGCTTGGTCTGCCCCCATTAGGCCCACCATATATGTGATCTATAGGTTTTGTTTAGTGGAAACAACCTTTTTCTGGTGATCCAAAATCAATATTGGCTATGAAGGCATCAAATTTTTTTGCGCATAAAATATATATATATATATATATATATATATATATATATATATATATATATATATATATATATATATATATTTATAAAAAAACATGATCCAAGAGTAGATTCTCACTAAATCAAGCATGCTAAACATATCTAATGGTTGAGATCTATCATAAGACACTTCAAACTATGGGGCCTAGCAGGGCAGAAGTAGAAAATAGAGCCTCATATATATAAGAGAGAGAGAGAGAGGTAGCTGCGCAACTTCCTGCACAAACACCAGGGCTGTACATCACAGCTTTAATGGATGGCCCATGCAAAAATGCACATTTTTGACTTTTAGCAGCAGTTTTTGACCGCCCGCTAAAACCTTAAAAGGCAGAAAAATCATGTTTTAACGAGTTTTTTCTGCCATCCATCAGGCTTTCGATAGATGGCCAGTGGAGCCCCGTAGGTAGGGATGGCAGTGGGGCGGGGGACAAGGTCTCCACCCCCGCCCCGCCTCCAAATTTTATCCTCCACCCCCGCCCCGCCTCCCTGGCGGGGATGGATTTTATCCTCCACCCCCGCCTTCATCCCCGTTTTATGTCCTCCATCCCCGGTTCAAACGGGGATGAGGCAGGGCGGGGCGGAGATCGTGGCGGGGACGGGGGAAAGTGCACGTCCATCCCCGCCTCCACCCCCGGAAGGGGATGGATTTTAACCTTCGTCCCCACCTCCATCCCCGTTTCATACCCTTCATCCCCGGTCCAAACGGGGCGAGGCGGGGCGGTGCCCCGCTTTCCCCCTGTCCACTGCCATCCCTACCCGTAGGTAGCTGGGCACGTAAGGGTTGTGCTGCTCTCTCTCTCTCTCTCTCTCTATATATATATATATATATATATATCGAAACTCCACTTTCATTCGACACTTTTAACCACCAAAGTTATCCCTCTCTCTAATATGACCAACGAAGAAGTTTAGCTTTTCAAATGTCAACCAAAGTATTATCACCGTTAAGCAATTGCACCCAACTGTAAACCGCCGGTAGCTTAACCATGGTTCAGTGGCCCTCGCCTTTACGTAGCTTGGCTACGAAATCTATTTGTTCAATTCTCATTGTTACCTTTTAAGTATTTTAATAAAATGTTTTTCTTCCTCTTCAAAAAAAAAAAAAACTGTTGGGTTTAAATGTTCATTTTTACCCTTAGAAAAGTTGCAATTCGTGGCCCATATCTTTACATTAAATCAAAATTACTTTTTTGTCCTTAATCCAAAATCCTTTCTTGCTTTGATGCATCCATAATTACGATTGTTGTCAAATTTACTTAGGATGAAAATGGGTCGGTGTTTTAACCCATGTCCACACTGAATTCAACTCACATTAACTGATCCAGACAGTGTATATCTGAATCTAGTTCAGATCCAGAATAGATAAAGTCAGGGTCAATTAAGATATGGATTAGATGTGGACGGTTCTAATTCATAATGGGTTCAAATCTGATCCATTTATAACTTCCCTTAAAAATCAGCGTCTTTATCTGTTTTCCTGGATCCAGTAATGTAGTGCGAACTTTTGAACTGGCTCCTAAACTTTATTGTACGATTCAAGTTAGTTTCAGTTTTAACCCATCCTTCAAAATTTGAAACCAATATCAGGTCTATCCTGACCTGACCCTTATCCATCCCATTTTCATATGTAGTTGGGCTTGGTTAAATTTGGGTCACAATCTGGTAAATGTGATTGGATGTAAGTTGAACTTGGATTTAATCTTAACCCATTTTACCTCTTGCACATAGAAATCGATATATTTTTACATATTTTCAATCGATCCAATTCTAGATTGACTCATATGATGACCAAATCCTAGACAAGAGGTTTGAATATGGAGAACCAGATCCAATAATAAGATCTATTCTTCAAAAATTACGTTCGCTGCTATATCAAGCTTGACCCAGCGTCCCAACTAGGGATGGCAATCGGGTCGGGTTGGCGGGTCAGCATACCTCAACACGAACCCGACCCGTTTATTAAACGGGCCGGTCGGCTGTGGCAAACATGAACCCGACCCATTTATTAAACGGGTAACCTGACACGACACGGTTAACCCGCTTAATAAACCGGTCGGGTCGAACGGGTAAATGGGTTGGCGGGTTAGCGGGCGGGTTGGTGGGTAGGGTTCGGGTAAATGGATTGGCGGGCGGGTTGGCGGGTCGGGTTGGGGTAAACGGGTTGACCCACCCACCTAACCCGTTTATTAAACGGGTCAAACGGGTTGGCGGGTTGGCATACCCCTAACACGAACCCGACCTGTTTAATAAATGGGTTAGGCGGGTCGACCCATTTACGACACAAACCCGTTTAAGCCAAACCCAAACCCGAATAAGAAGCCAGTTGGCGGGTCGTGTCAGATTTTGCCACCCCTAGTCCCAACCCATATGCTCAACCTATTTCCCTACTAGGCTGAGAGAGAGAGAGAGAGAGAGAGAGAGAGAGAGAGAGAGAGAGAGAGAGAGAGAGAGGTGCTAATAAGGGCAAGGCAAGTTGCCTAATAACTAAGCTCTTTAATTTGAGAAAGGTGTATAGATAGAATGGCTACTCTAGTGGACGACTAATAGTTGTTAGATGTAACTGACTTGGGTTCGCCCCAAGGGGGTTGGTGTACGTAGTGGGGTGGGACCTTGGCTGCTAGACAGGCAGTCAAGGTTCGATTCCCATGGATGTCACCCCTCTGCGCAAGCCAATGCGTAGCATAGACCCTATGGGTAGAGGTCCTAGCCTTGGAGTTTTACACAGTCGGCACGACGACCGTACGTACGACAAGGACAGGCTGAGCCAGCACGACCACGTCGTTGTGCCGGGTGCGGTTTCTTCAGGTTATAAATAAAAAAAAACTGACTTGGGTTCTATTTGCTTACCCAGACAAAAACTTTGCTGGTAAAAAACTTCCCATCTTTTTGGTATGCACATGAATTAGACCAAAAACTTTGGTGGTTATTTGAAAATTTCCCATTAAATAAGTTTTGTAGGATCAATTTCAATGTGTATCTGGTACTATCGTGCTTTATCTTCAAGTAATTAATCATTATATTCATGTAAATAATGGGAGAACAAAGACACCAATCTTGATAGGACATCATCATCATCATCATCTTCATCAAGTTCAAGTGTTGTCAAATTGTGGCCGGTTTCATTTAAAATTTGGCCAACGGATTCGGATGGATTGTGATATATTACAGTCATTGGTATAACGAATGCAATTTGAGAGAAATTATAGTTAATGGTATAAGAAAATTAAGGCAAATGGTCAGTGTCACATGTTGGATCACAGTCGCTAGGTATAGCCAGTGCAAATTGAGATATATTACAAACCATTGCTACGATTATAATACAAGTGGACAGTGAACCACGATGCAATACCAGATACTATCTTTGGCATGTTTTAATATAGAGACATGAAGACGAAGTATATAGCGGGATGGACATTCCTCAAACCTAAGACCATAATTACCAGGAAGCCAAATGGATACGGGAAGCGATGCATGAAGCGAAAGCGGGAAGCGAGTATTAAAAAGTAGCGTGAAGTGGGAAGTAGGATTCATTTTGGAAGCGAGGAAAAAGTGAAAAACATAATTAATAACATAAAAACACAAAAAAACAAGGGGAAGAGAGGGGGATATGAAAGGGAAGCTAACTGAGAAGTGAGTGAAAAGCTGGGAAGCGCGTTTCTCATAAATGAAAAGCGAGTTTCCCTCACACTTCTCCCAAAAAGTGCTTCCGGCTTTGGAAGTGTGCTTTTCCCCTAAAGGAAAGCTTCCGGTAATTGCTAACAAGCATCGAATATTGTCAATTAACCAAGTCAGATCATATCATCATTGAGCATGGCGCAGTACCAATGGTTAGATGAATGGAATATCACACCCACAGAAAACGTATATGATTCATTGCAGGTATATGCACCATAGATGTGTTGTCACTGGGAAGTAGATGTATTTGAGTTCTGCATGCCTTTTTTTTTTTTATGACAAAGTTCCCTGTCAAAGGGCTTAACCTCTGAGTGGGATCACCGACACCCAAGCCCAGTGTTGTCAGTATATCATATCATACGATAGGATACAATATATTGTAGTATCTGCTAGGGGCCAATACGATTTAGGGCGATACAATATGTACTATACAATACATGAGTGTATCATACCATATCGTATGTGTTCACTTTTTTTTAGCTTTTTCGGCAGTGAAAAAGTGGCGACCAGCTACTTATGGGGATCGTTTTATAGCCCTCAAGGGTCATTTTGACACAGTTTTTTGATGTTCTTCATCCCTAAACCTATTTTCTAAGCATGCCCACCTTATTCTGATATTAAATTCACCTTAAAAATTGAGGTTTTTGCTAGATTCTTGCTCTACAAGTATGATTTGCCACAAATCTCAACCATTTTCATCTTACCCAATATTTTTTTTACTTCTAACCCTCAAAACCGAACCCCAAAACCTTTTTTTTTAACTCTAATTAAAACCCCAATCATTTCCATTGTCGACACTTTTTTTTAGCTTCTAAACCTCAAAACCGAGTCATAGTAGTGTGATTTACCTTAAATCCATTCATTTCCATTCTACACATACATTTTTTTTAACTTCTAACCCTCAAAATTGAGCCCGAGGGGTTTGATTTGTGTGACATTAAAGCTGGAAGAGAGTTTCAAGCATCAAAACCAAGGGTAAGCTCATTTCTTTTGATGTTTTTTTTTTTTGCATTTAGTCATCTTTTAGTCCTAAATGTGTTGTTGATCTTAGCTTTTTTTTTTCATCTTAAATCACCTATTTTTTATATTCCTAAATATCAAAATTCTGCCCTAAAGATCGATGCATGGTGGAGGTTGTGGCTTAAATGATCTATTATAGGAACACCTTTAACATGGATAGTAAAGTAAAACTTTTGTGGTTTTATAATGCATGTTAGATTCTATACATTTAAATGTCATATCGAAAGACATTGCAACTCCACTACAACTTGTATACTCATCGAATTCCTTCTGATGTTCATATCAAGCTTTTTACGAGTCACATAGAACATGATAATGAAAATGCACAAGTAAATGCAACATTCATTGGAGAAAAATTGCTAGAAGCTGTTCATGATTCAGAAGATGAAGATAAACCATCAACATCTCAAGCTAAAAAACAGTTAGGCTATATCAAAAAAAAAAAATCATTGGGCTGATACATATATATTCATTGGATCTTTAGTTTGTAACTTTTTATTACCCTTCTTGGTCTTATCTGTTATGTCCAGTTGTAAACCTTTTGATTTTGGTATGCAATGATATTTTATTTTAAGTTTTAATTATTTATATTTAAGATAAATTGCTAATTATATTTAGCAATAGCTGGACGTGATGACCCGGTGTGATAGTTTTTGTAAGATTGTTGATGATTTCGGGCGGTGTAATGTATTGAGATGTTGATTCTGTCGTGTATTGATTAATGAAAGTGCACATTACGTGAAACAACTCATTGTTAGAGAACCTGGTGCTCTAGTGTGACCATACATGCAAACTCCAAATGATGAACTTGCTCTAATATATGTGAATCTTGGTGAGATATATTGAAGACAAAAAGTGCATAATTACAAGAATTGGCATGTTCACATGACCTTCATGCATTATAGAATTTGGTTCAGATGAAGAGCAACATTAGGCTGCCAAACAATAAGATGCCATTTCTGATTATGAACAAGAAATATTTACAATGAAACTGACTGATGAGTTTTGTTATAGTGTATTAATTGTGCTCTTGTAGTAAACTTTTGGGTCTTTTTATTTTTTTAGTCATGTAGTCAACTATGCATTTGTAGTGAACTTTTATGTTATTGAATTTATGAGTTTATGTAGTAAACTTTTGAGCATTTTGATTTTTGTAGTCATGTAACCAACTGTGCTTCTATGTTCTAGTAAGTATCACTATCATTAATGTTATTGACTTTATCTAATCAACTACTGAATTCTATTTTACCTTAATGACATGTCAATAGTCTAATATGTTTATTTTTGTATTATTTTTTTAAATTCTGACTTGTTCTTGTTTTTTTTTCTTGTGTAATATGTTCTACATTTTTTTAAATATTTAGATTTTTTATTATTTAAAAAGACATAATTTAGCCATTTTTTCCGTATCTTATGATATGGTACGATTAACATGTATCTCAAGCTCATGTGATATGGGTTCTGATATGCAAATTACAACATTGCTAAGCCCTTATGAAGCCCACCAGTGAAAGGCACCAACACACTTGGTAAGTGTGGAACCTGGAACAAAGGCTCAGCACCTTCTTCCCTGGCCTGCTACCATTCGGGCGACCCGAACAGGTGTATTTGAGTTATGCCTATTATACTCAAGATTGACACATATTGAAAAAATTTCACTGAAAAATTTGGATATATGTTCAAAATGGAAGTTGTTGAAATTTTGAAAGCTCAGTTGCCCATTGGTATTACTTCTCTCTCCAAATAGGCAACTGTGGCTTTTTAGTTGATAACTAGGACCGAGCCGAATACTCTGAAAGCAAAACAGTTGTACTTGTGATCCAAATATAGTCATAGGTTAATTTTTTACAAACCAGTATAGTGCTAGGCGAACCCAACCGGGTCAACCTAATGAGCCTAGGCCTCACATATCACCTCACATGGACTACTAAAATGATCATTGGTACTACACGTCACCCCATGCACCACAATACCCTATGCATATCGACCTAACCCAAGCCACAACTCAGTGCATGTGCCACCCTATAAATGTTGCCTTGCAAACACCCACCACACATGACAATGTCTGTCTGCATCGAGACAATGCAAACACATCGATCCCAAACACCTAGGGGTGTCAACGGGCTTGGTTTACCCAGAGACAACCTGAACCAAACACTATAGGGTCTGGGTATGGTGATAAGTAAGAAGACCCGATAAAGACTCGAGTCCAGACCTGAAGGTCCAATTAATACGTGGACCCAGGGGCGTAGCTAGGGGGGGGGGCAGGACTGGGCTGTAGCCCAGTCCTGCCTCCCCAAACAGTTAATTTTTTTTTTTTAAAGTCCAGTCCTAGCCCTGCCCTGATTCCATATGAAATAGATTTTTATCCATTTTTTAGCCCAGCCCTGACTGCAGCAAATAGTTTGATTTGTCCATATGAAATAGATTTTTATTAATAATTGTAGCCATTTTTATTTTATCTAAAAAAAAAAAATTTCGGGGCGCTGCCCCCGAACCCCCCACTATCACACAAATAATTTTTTTTTTGCTACACCCCTGTTTGCCCCCCCCCTCACATGAATCCTAGCTACACCCCTGCGTGGACCTAGGTATAGATTGCAAAATTTTATATCAGACGTAGACCTGACCCAAGTTTTGATTAAGATTCACAAATTTTCAATATAAAAATGATATAAAAATATGGTTTTACCAGGTATGGTTCATGTAGTTCTTATGGGGTTCAGGTATGGTTCATGTAGTTCTTATACATTCTGGGTATGGTTTTTCTTAGAGTGGACCCGATTAAACCCAAGTCTGGACCCAACACCATGCCCAAAAATCTGGTTCAAGTCTGGTTCTACCTGGGTCCGAACCAAACACGACACTTTGACACTCCTACAAACACAGGGTGCCCTCTTTCACTTGTGTTCACAACAGTGCCTATGAGGTTGGCCTGTAATACTTCCCCCCACCCAACTATTTGATGTCCTGGTCCAAGTTGGCGTTAATAGGAAAAGGATCTTCATTCAAATTGCAAATTTTCCTTGGCACATATCTCTTTGGTTTTATTTTGTCTCATTCCCTCTCTAACTCAAAGTTTTGCTCCCCTTGCACACAACCAACATCTTTCCAACTTTGGGTGCCCCCAACTCCACCAACACTAAATGCACACGGTTCGTCGTACACAGATCACCGTAATATTAAGTTAATTTCAAAGGTTTTTCTATTAACTTCCCTTGTAAACCCTTATTGATCTCTCACTTGTCTCGGCATAAATCTTCAATGTGGGATATGCCTGCACGCTGCTCCTCTCGGGGTGTCTCTGGTTTTTCTCAAGAACCATCAATTGAGCAACAACCAAAGAATCTGCTTTGTGTTGTCCTCCAATACGAGTGAACCAAAAAATCTGCTCCCTCAATGCCATGAGCGACAACCGAGCATTCACCTCACATTATCCTGAACACCACGTGCCTCCATTCTGATCCTCACTAGGACAAGCCTCTCACCGAAGATCTATCAACATGTTCCGTCCTCCTGCACCCTTTCGTGTCAAGTTGCCCTTCTTTCTAAGTTACTTCCCAAGAAAGATTTTTTTTTTTACTGAAACATCCGATCATCCTCAAAATTTTAAGCACCCAAAACCCTTGGGCATGTCTTGCGCCCACTAAGATAATGACTAGTGGCACACCTAGGCACTTGGACTTTCATCCCATGGCATATTCTCCCAGCTTCACTTCGCCGTTGTCATAACTCTCAATATGTTGTGTCTTATATCATGATGCACCTCAAGTAACTTCGACAAACTATCTACAACTCTCTGGCGGTACACTATCACTACAAGAAAAATGCTAATTAGCGACAGACAAAATTCATCACCAATTGACGACGGAGTAGCAAAAGAATGATATTCGTCGCTAAAATATTGTTTATTTATGATTTTAGCGACGAAAAATATTCTGTCGATAATCTGTCGCTCTGTTGCGATGGATTAACGATGAATTTTATTTCATCGCCATATCCGTTGCAACTTAGCGACAGATCAACAACAAAACTATTGTGTCACTAAGTTGTCACCAAATAATGATGACTTAGCGACGAAATTTGGCAGTCGTGAATCCGTCGCTAATTTTCCCGTAAATCTCAAATTTTCCTCTTTCTTTCTTTTTTCAGTTTCATCTCCGCAGTGTTTCCCCGACCCGCCTCCCATCTACCCCCGGCTCACCTCCCATTGCCCCCCGACACGCTTCTTGTCGCCGCCGGACTGCCTCCTGTGGCCCCCCGGTCCACCGTCCCTCGGCCTGTCGTCCCTCGGCCGTCACTCCCCCGTCGCCCGACGCTCCCCCGTCGCTCCCCCTTCGCCGACCTCCCCCCCGCTTTCTGCCGACCTCCCCCTTCGTTGATGCCTGATGCTCAAGTAACCCCCGACTCCCCTGTCTCTTTCCGCCGACCTCCCCCTTTGCCGATGCTTGATGCTCAGGCTGACCATTACATTTTTCACCAGAGAGGGATTGAGCCCCCTCCCTGTGTTACGGGAGTCACGGGAGGGGCTCGCCCCCCTCCCTATGTTTTTTTTGTCAGGGAGGGGTTGAGATCCCTCCCTGTGTTACGGGGGTCGCGAGAGGGACTCAACCCCTCCCTATGTTTTTTTCGTTAGGGAGGGGCCGAGCACCCTCCCTGTGTTACGGGAGTCGCGGGAGGGGCTCAGCCCCCTTCCTATATTTTTTTCGTCAATGCTGGAGGTAGATGTTTGATATTATTTTAATATAAATGATTTGAATGTATTGCAATGTTTGATGTGTTTGTATCCATGCTTGCATGAACTTATTTTTCATTTGATTATGCATTTCATGTGAAATTGTATCATGAATTTTTTGTTCAAATGAATGTATCGTTTTATGTAATGTGATTTCAAATTTCTAAATATCCTCGTGATGTGTATAAATATGAAGTGATGGTGTTACACATAAAAATCTATGTATTATTTTAAACAAAAAATTGCTCACAAACAATCACCAAACAAGAATTAATAGATAAATTAGATATTTGTTTTATCATAATATTATTAAGATTCTCTTTTAACTGGTGATGATAATATCTGTAATATTATATAACAAAATGGTTGCAAACTGTGAATGAATGTACCGTAGGATAGTTGATAATGAGGTATCGCATGAATATATGAATGTTGTTGACAATTTTATTGAATTCGCAATGGCAAGTGTCAGTACAGTGGATCCCACTGGTCTAATACATTGTAACTCTTCGATATGTATAGAGTTATGAATTGAATATATTGTAACGTGTTAGAATGATTGGAATGAAATAACAGATATTTGAATGTCTTGCATGGAGTTTTTTTCGATTTGATTATGTATTCATGAAGATATAAAGTTGTGTAATTGATCTAATGTATCGAAATGTATTGCAATGTTTGAATATATTGCAGGACATTTTTTATTTGTTAGAATATGGTTCATGAAGGTCACAGTCGTTGAGCACCCAATGGTATCTAGTCCGAGCCTTCATCTTCACGAGCTGCTTCAACAGGTATATCATTTAAATAATTGTATACTTGATTAGTTTAAATGCGCATATGTGAATTTCAAACTCATTGTTTTGTAGGTGATGTTTCGCCTACACATGACCCTCCTACGCCAGATGCAAGGTCTTCTCAGTGTAACCCTTGATGAGTAATTCAAATAGTGTATATCGATAGTCGATCGTAAGTATTTCATTGTCACTTGTCCAATACTTAACTTATAAAAAGTGTATATCGATAATCGATTGTTAATGTGTATCAATTCATGTGCAGTGCGAGGTTTGAGCATCAAGAAGTAATACGAGAAATTATGAAGTCATTACTGCATCATCTTTCAGGATCGATAGCGCAATGTAAAGAGTATCCGAGAGAGGTGTTTGACAGTTTAATATCCTTATTCATGGTATGCAATCGTTTATCTTAACAAGAAGTGTTTTATATTTATGTGTGCTAACTTTCTGAAAGTATTTGTAGGCTTCTCATCTTTTCGCGACCACAAACGAGAAGAAATATGCGAGGGTAGTGTGACAGAAGGTGGTTGCCAATCGATTTGCCGACATGCTACACAATATGAAGACTGCAGTAAAAAAAGCAGCTGGTGAGATAGATGATCCACTACAATGAAAGGGCCATGAACCTTCTACTATCATGAGAGATTATTGGGAGAGTATGTGTGATAAGTGGACGAGTAATGAATTTTGAAACCGCTCAACAAAGGCTGCACAAAATCGAGCGAAGATGCCCGATGCCTATCTACACATAGGTGGATCTAGGACTTTTGGAAGCCACTACAAGAGAATGATAACTCATGAATATATATTGTCAAGTTTGTAAATATTTCACCATACTTATTAATCAATTTTTTTATCATTTAACATTGCAGGAAGCAGAAAAAGACACATTGTGCCTTACAAGGATGCGTTTGTTGAAACACATAAACGTAAGAGCAAGGGAGATTTTGTATCAAAAAAGGCGAGAGTCGCATCAATATGTATTTATTGTATTAATAAACATTATAATATACAAGTTACTTAGAATTATGTTATCATAAACATTATAATTCTAAATTATTAATTCATATTCTAATCATTACTTTGTCGAAGTCATACGAGCAACAAATGGTACATCGATATAGTGATGACTCCACTCAGCATCCACTTTTTGATCCTGCAACATGGGTGACTGCAATTGGTGAACCCAAAAAGGATTGTGTGTTCGGGTTTGGGAGTAACATGAATACTACACCAGTCGTTGCCTTCTGCAGCCACGACTCTCAGAGTTCTCCCGCCAGCATCAACTCCCAACGTTTGAATGACCTTGCTATGTCTTGGGCTGGTGTCTGTCAGCGTCTTAAGGAAAAGATGAAGAACTTTTTAAATGAAGCCATTCCCAACATTGTCCATAATGAGTTGTGCAACTTTTTTTCAGGACAGGAAAACTTCGTCTGCATTCAACATGAGCTCCGGTGCCTGTCAGGTATAAAGATTCATATCATTTATTTTACGTCATTAGATTTCAAGCTAGTATATGCATGATTGAATACATATATGCATGATTGCCTCACTATGAATTTTTTTGACATCTTATAACACATATATGCATGATTGATTCACTATAAATTTTTTTTGACACTCTTATAACACATATACGCATGATTGAATCACTATGAAAGTTTTTTTACAACCTTATAACATATATATGCATGATTTAATCACTATAAAAGTTTTTGAAAAACCTTAGAACACATACAAGTATGCTTTCATCACTATGACAATCTTAGAACACATATGAGCCTGATATTAGCGTATATGAAAGTTTTTTAATGCCTTATAAAATATATGAGCCTGATATTAGCATATATGAAAGTGTTTTAATGCCTTATAACATATATATGCATGATTGAATAACTATAAAATTTTTTGACTGCTTTAGAACATGATAGGCATGATTGAATCACATATAAAGTTTTTTGACTGCCTTAGAACACATATAAGCATGATTTCATCACAAAAGTTTTTTGACTGTCTTGCAACACATATATGCATGATTGTGATACATAACACATTTATTTGACAACCTTATAAACTATATATGCATGCTTGAATCACTGTGAAATTCTTTGACAAACTTAATTAAAACACATATCTGCATGATTGAGTCACTGTACATTTTTTTTCAGTCTTAGAATACATATTTGAATTTTGTTAATGTCCTTCATTTTATTGCTATTCTCTGAGTCATTCAACCATTTACTTTATTGCATGCGATTATGTGCATTGCATATAATTTATTTCATTATATTTTATTTATAAATACTAACATTTTTTTTCTCTTGTAGGATGCTGGAGATGATCAGCGTAGAGGAGCTGATGTAGGCATGGAGGGAGGCACAGATCGACAAAATGAAGATGATGATGCCGAGAATCTTGACGAGGATTAGATTCATTTGTTTAATTTCTTTGACATACTTGTAACTAATTATAACTTGGCAAGGACTGTATTTGTTTGTTAAAGTTTGCCTAACTTAGAACTTGTGTTACATTTGTTTCACTTACATATGTAATTTTTATGTGTATTTTATTTTTTATAAGCAGGTTATATGATTTGTATAACGAGAAATTTTTCTTGAGTTTCAAAAAATTTTAATTTTTTTTAAACTTAGCGACGGATTAACGACGTCGCTAATCCGTCACCAATTTGAAGCAATCATCAGTTTGCAATGAAATG